>NC_134406.1:132782700-132990200 GCF_038048845.1 Mixophyes fleayi | reverse complement strand
TATCTGGACCATCCAGCTCTATGCACCATCATGGCCCCATCTAGGGCTCTCTATACACATGGCCTCAGTTTCTTGCAGACTTCAGCATCATAGTAAACCCCACATTGACTTTTGTTCCAGAATCCTACTATTGTCTCTCATTACCAACTAATTTTAGAATGTACCTCTATCCTATGTCTCATGTCTGTACTCTATATCTCCTGTTTGCCCACTCCCTGTCCTACACTCTTTCCCTATCTTGTCTTACGCTATGTGGGGTATGGCAGAAGCCTTTTGGGGCCTTGTAAATAAAAGATAATAATAAATAATAATAATAACAATAAAACATGATCACATTTTATGTGAAATTAATATTAAAATTAGAGGGCTCACAAATTAGTTATCAGCAGTGTTTGTCAGTTAAATATACAAGCAGAAAGATGTTATTCACATAGCAGCCCTTTCAGTCAATGATTTACCCATAGGGTTTAAAGTTAGATGTCTGACCAACTAAACCAAGCCATTGAATCTCATGAAAATGCCAGACAATATTTCATTGTTTTTGATTAATTGTTTCTTAGCTCTGTTACTATTAATGGATAAACATAATTTCCCAGTCTGTTCTCCTGAATATAATTTTAATTAAGAAAAAACATTTCCCAGTCAAATTTGAACTAAATTTCATAAGTTATCTTATAGAATCACTACTCATTTTCAGTTGCATATGTAACATTAGTGTTGCAATAGGCATAACATGGCATATCACTGTTCTATTGTGCATTGGTAAATCGTTCACTCTTGTATTTTAGCAATGATAAACAGGGTAATATGTATTTATTGATAAGTTTCAGGCAGATTTGCATTTTCCCCATAGTTACCTAATTATCACTTTACGTGAACAGTTTATCCAGCATTCAGTGCTGCAGGTTATGTCACAGACAGCATGGGGATTTGCAGTATATAACTTATAGGGGCCAATTCAATTCAGTCAGATTAGTGTAGGAATAACGCGGCACTAATTGAATTACTATTCATAAGGCAATTTTAACTGGGATTTTTGCTCACGGCCCCGAGGGCTGTGAGCAAAAATCAGCGGTAAAATTACCGTGGTAACGGTACCTCTGTGCACTTTTACTGTAGCAATGGTAATAGTGTGCAGGCCGCATTATTCCTAGAGTAACGCAGCCAAATTGAATTGGCCCCATATAGTGATTTTAGCAGATCTATTATATGCACATTTAAATGCCTTTCTTGACCAGGAAAAGGTTGCTATCCATTTATCATTGCTTAAAGTTGTGGAAAGATCAATTTCCCAATATCATTTTTTTTAAAGGTAATGTTTTCAATTTAAACAATGGACCTGATTCACTAAAGAAAGTAAAGCAAAAGAAAGGAGTAACTTTGCACCTTGGTAAAACCATGTTGCATTGGAGGGGGAGGTAAATTTAAAATGTGATGGCAGATTTATAGTTGGGTAGAGCATGTCCTAGATCAACTTTGAATTTCAGTGTACAAATAAAGCTATCAAATATTTGCGTTACATGAAAAAACAGCCAGTATTTAACTTATGTACAAAATAATAAACTAATTTGCACCACTTGCATTGTAACATTGTTTTGTCCAAAAGAAAACATACAAATTTTTTTGCCTTACTTTCCTTAATGACTCAAGCCCAATGTGTTTAAGTGTTCCCTATGTCTCATCATGACCTGACAAACCTAGAGGAGGTAATTATTTCTGAAAATTGCAGTTTTAAAAAAAAAGCATGCTTTAGTTAATACTGTTTGGAAACTAATAACTTTTCTTTGAGTTCTCTTTTGGACTATTTCTGTACGTGTAGACAAGCAGTTTCACATATGTATGTATTACAGAAAGTATTAATATCAATTTCAAATATTTGCTTTGTTCTATTTGGTAGCCAAGTGGCATAGGAAGGCATTTTGCTCAGACAGGACATACTTCCATAATTGCTTTTCACATTTCAGATACAGTTACATGACTTACTGCTGTGTTAGCTGGTTTCAGTAAAATGCTATGCATCATTTATAAAACAATCTCATCTACATTATACAAAAAAGTGATGAGTACATGTTCCTTCCTGAAAAAAACATACTTTTGCGTATCATTAAAATTACAGCCGCATCTCCTGTTTTTACCATGCTCAAGTGATTACAATATTGAACTGTATATGGGCGTAATACACCAAAACATGTATAATGTAGACAATAGTGAAAATCCATAGTATATAAAAGTTCTATATGTTTTATGGCTTTCTTTTTTTAGAAACAATTATCAGAAATATGCAGTTAGAAATCCAGAAAAGGTGACGTCCACATTTTCGGGTATTAACCAAAAAATTCTTATTTACTATCACTGCATTGCAGCAAATATCATAGATATCTGCTGCTTTGCATATCTCTTCGTTTTATTGAGCAGTCCCCATAACAGTCTATGGGCACTGCTTAGTATCGTTATTTACTAAAGTTTGATGAAAAAAATTAATCTGGCATACATTATCATAATTGAAAAGTTTCAGTGCTGTCAGCTCTGCTCCGAAAAGCAGAGCTGGACAGAGCATGTGTGGAGGGATCACATAATCACTCCCTGTCACACACCGCTCTCTCTCTGCCACTGTATAGCGCAGGGATGTTTGTGCGCATGCCCGAGGTTTTCAGTCTGGTAATGCACACTGGAGTGAGAAGAGGACCCCCGTGGATCGCATACTTCTTCGGAAGTGAAGAAGCAGTGGTAAGTAATTCACAGGAACAGCAGTCTTTTGGAAATGCTGTTCCTGTGTTTCATAAATATGAGAAATAGTTCAATCCTTATCAATGTGGTAAGGATTGAAAACTATTTTTCATTTTATGTGATGGTTGATAAATGTGCCCCTATGTTAGATTGTTTTTGATATTTCTTCTCAAAACCCAAATTTTCCTTTCATTGTTTACAAATTTTATGATATATTGATGTGTGTGTATCAGGTATAATTAAAATGCTTGCTAAATATATAATTGAAATTCTTATATTTCAAATATATCTTAGAATATATATAAATTTCAATTTTAATTTGCTGCATGCACTGTAGGTAAATGCTAGTAAACAGGAGGATTGCAGTAACAAAGATATTAAGAATAATGAAAATTAAATATTATATTATGTTATATATTATTGAATTTTTAACTTAATAAAATGTATTATTCACTGTGGACTTTTGTGAGACACGCATCTCATCAAAATATTTCAGAGGTAGAGCTGCGCATAACCTTCTACTTGATATAATATTAAATTAGGACTCTCACACAATAATTAATTACAGACATTGTTGTTGCTAATGATGCCAAGGGCCATTTGAAATGGGCATTTTATATTAACTACTTAAAAAATGAAGTGATTACATGAGAATAGACTGTGATACCCATAATAAATTAAACTTTCAATCTTCTTAAATTATTATGATTTTAAAAGGCATATATACCCACAACTACTTTGGTTTAAATTAATTAAATGTGTCTATATGGTTATCCAGTTCATCTGTGCTTTGTTGCCAAACAAATGGGCACTGTACACTGGTAATAAAGTTATACCCATGACTATGTGTATGTGACTATATATACAAATGCTATTAATGTAGACTAGTTCAGTTATAAGTGGACATAACCATTAACTTACAGTTCTGTTTTATTATGAAATCTTGTATTCAGGAATAACATGAATCCTGCATTCATGTTATCAAAATAGACTTTTAAACTTAAGTTGTATTTTCAGAATACATTTAAACTGAATCAGTTAATAGTAGCACTCTTTGCATTGTGCAACACCTAATAAAGTGTAAGGGGTATATTTACTATGCAGTGGTTCTGTAGAGATGCCGATTCCCAGTACTTTGAAGCCATTTTCTTCAAACCTGATGGGCTTTGTCTTTAATAAAAGTGCTGTTTTAAAAAATTACTTCAAAGTGCTGGGAATTGGCGGTTCTACGGAAAATAGTAAATATAACCCTAAAACTTTTTCAAGTTAATTTTCTTTTAAACAACCCCACTAACCCCCAACAGACATAACATATGGGGTCTGATGTTAGGGAAATAAGCAGTTCAAGCTGTACTCAACCCTGCCTCAATTGGTTAATTGCCTGTGTTTCAGAGACCAATACCCTTAAAAATGTTATATAACTAAATTGAGTGGTGAAGTGTATTGAGAGCAGTGATTGGATGACATGGTAGATGTCCAATCAACAGGGGTTCTTTTTGGAAAATCATATTTGTCTCATTTGTTTACAGTTGTTCTTTAATCATTCTTTTATAGCTTGAACTGTATTGAGAGAAGACTTACAACTGGGTATTCTGCCAATCTCTGTATCAATAAATAACGCCAATACACTCTATAAACCTATCCATATGTATGCAATTGTAAAATAGCATATCTAAAACATCAAAAGAAAGAGTAAATAGTCTACCTAACTATGTAGTTTTGAAATTACTTTTGCCAATTTATTTCATTTAATTTTTTCCACTGTTATTAAGCAAAAAATACATAATTGCAGCTAAAGCATAAGCAAACAGTTACAATTATTGACTGTAGAATATAGTGAAGCCTAAATTATTGCTGTTTCAGTATATCTACTGGGTAAACCAATTTTGTTGTTGTTTTTGTTAAGCAGCTGAGGAAGTCTGAATGGTCCTTTGTGCACATTGCCTCCATTGCTCTTAACTATGCACACCTTCCATTAATGTTTCATGGCATCTGATTGGTAAGAGCATATAGGTAAACTGTCAGTAATCATATATTTCTCCAAAGAAACTGACGATATTGAGGTAATGGCAATAGAACCTAGGTTCTCAGTCTGCAGTAGAGAGATTCATATGGTACCACAGATAGATTCATATGGTACCACAGAGAGATTCATATGGTACCACAGATAGATTCATATGGTACCACAGATAGATTCATATGGTACCACAGAGAGATTCATATGATACCACAGAGAGATTCATATGGTACCACAGATTCTCTTTGTAAACTATATCTCAAAATACATTTTTTAATGCAATAAAACATATGCAAAACTAAATAGAATGATATTTAAAACATTGAATTGCATAAGAAGTGGCTTGGTTTAAAGTCCATGCAAACGCATGAGGAGGTACATGGTGTAAACTAGAGATCGGCGGGCTCGGTTCCCCGAGAACCGAACCCACCCGAACTTTGGGTATCCGAGTACCGAGCCGAGCAGATCGAGGCCGAACGTCATCGTAACATCGTCGGATCTCGGGGCTCGGTTCTCGCGATACTTGAAGATTATAAATACACGCCTCCACAGCAATCCAATGCCATTTGACAGAGGGAGAGAGCAGGGTGTAGTCACAGGCTGATTAGAGCAGGGACAGAGAATACAATATTCTGATTCCAATTGTGCTAACAAAAGTCGCTAGAGAAGAGAGGAGGATAGAGGAGTTTTTTTTTTCTTTTAATATTTGGCACTCAAAGTGCTTTTTGGGTGTCCCCCATTATTTTGCCTAAATATTTCTGGCTGTCAAATTACTATCTGTCAGCAGTATCTACCAAATAATTTTTAGCACTCCCCAGTGCTTTTGGGGTGTCTCCCATAATTGTGCATAAATATTTCTGGCTGTCAAAATTAGTATCTGTCAGCAGTATCTACCAAATAATTTTTAGCACTCCCCAGTGCTTTTGGGGTGTCCCCCATAATTGTGCATGATTATTTCTGGCTGTCAAAAGTCATATTTGTCAGCAGTATCTACCAAATAATTTTTAGCACTCCCCAGTGCTTTTGGAGTGTCCCCCATAATTGTACATAAATATTTCTGGCTGTCAAAATTAGTATCTGTCAGCAGTATCTAACAAATAATTTTTAGCACTCTCCAGTGCTTTTGGGGTGTCCCCAATATTTGTGCATAAATATTTCTGGCTGTCAAAATTAGTATCTGTCAGCAGTATCTACCAAATAATTTTTAGCACTCCCCAGTGCTTTTGGGGTGTCCCCCATAATTGTGCATAAATATTTCTGGCTGTCAAAATTAGTATCTGTCAGCAGTATCTACCAAATAATTTTTAGCACTCCCCAGTGCTTTTGGGGTGTCCCCCATAATTGTGCATAAATATTTCTGGCTGTCAAAAGTCATATTTGTCAGCAGTATCTACCAAATAATTTTTAGCACTCCCCAGTGCTTTTGGGATGTCCCCCATTATTTTGTCTAAATATTTCTGGCTGTCAAAAGTCATATTTGTCAGCAGTATCTAAAACAATTTGTAGCACTACAAGTGCTTTGGGCTCAGAATGGATTCAAAGAAGTCCACATATGAGCAGAATAAGCAACCAGAATCTGTCACCAGTCCTGATGGTAGTGTTCCCAGTACGTCATCTGGGCAAGGCGATGTCAAACTACACAGTGTTTCGAAATCAGTCCAAAAAACACACACCCCAAAAAAATTTACAGTGTTGAAGCGCAAAATAAGTGTAACTGAGGAAAAGTTAAGTGCTGATAAAAAAAAATTGCCAACATGCCATTCTATACACGCAGTGGCAAAAAGAGAATGAGGTCTTCACCTTTGTCTATTAGTGGCAGATCAAAAAATGTTACTGAGCCTACAAGTGGTGCACAAGTACTGTTACGCGTGAAAGCCGAGCTGCAAGAAAACAGTAAGGCATTAGAGGATAATGTATGCTCTGAATCAGAAATGACACCAATCCCTGGGGAGAGTCCATCCACCAGTGGTATGTCTAATCGTGAGCATTCTGTTAGTGACAGTGTACCCATAAAGAAGGTTCCTTTCAGCAGTTATGCTGATGTGTGCCTTAACAGCCCGAGTGTAGCCGGTGATACACAAATTGAGGATGCCACTTTTGAATTAGAAGAAGATGAGGGGGAGATTTGTGTAGGCGACGAGGGCACTAATGATGATGTTGATGATTATGATGCAGACAGATACCAAATTGCCTTTCTCAATTTCTATTTATATTCTAGATTCTATAACGGCTGAATAGTTTACTATTTTACTCCTAGAGGAGAGGGGGTCTGATGCAGACAGATACCAAACTACCTTGGTCCATTTATTTTTACTTTCTAATTCCACAGTCTATGCAGGCTGCTTTTTTCTATTCAACTACAAGTGGAGGGTGTAATATACACCCAAAGACGATGGCTGCTTTGCCAATAGGTAAAGATGAAGAGGAAGACAACCAGGTTTGTTTGGAGAATTACAGCCTACCAGGGATTAAACTGTTTTCTTCCTAATTTATTAGCTTTAGAATTACCTTACTTATCCAAGAAACAGTTGGAGCACTAAATTTGGTTATTTTAGGCCCAAAAACATTGATTTTCCAACAAAATAGCAAAACAAAACCAAGCAAAACCAAAACCAAAACCAAAGCACGCAATGAAGGTTTTGCAAAACCAAAACCAAAACTCGATGGTAATCCAGATCCAAAACCAAAACATGGGGGTCAGTGACCATCTCTACTGTAAACAAACATATTTTAGGGTGTACTTAGCAAACACTTATCACAACATCCTTAGAAAAGGCTGAGAAGCACTGGACAAAGACTACAGGGAGGCTTAATATGTTTTTTTCTTGTATTTCTACACCCGTTGGGTTATCCGCTTATATCATCTGCCACCTATATATATATATATATCTGCCTACAGCAGTTATAGCTTCATTAGCAGCAGAATTGGTTCATGTTACTTCTATTGTCATTATAAGTTTTACATCTGAACTTCTGGGACATTCATAGATTTGAGACTTTGTCCATATTTTACACTTCTCTGAATGTGATTCACCATATTACTATTATGTAATTAGTTTTGGAATATATACACATGTGCACAACAATTGATATTATATTTGTAATGTCAATATTTTATAATTATTTCCTTCTGGTTTATTGATTTACTTCCACTTACTATTTGTGTTTTTTTATGCAATTGTATTAAAAATATTGTTATTTATCCATGATTCACAGACTTTTTGAACACTCATACACTGTTGCAATTTTTTTCTTAGGCTTAATATGTTCCCTATGTGATCCTGTTATATGATTGACCAAAGTGTGGTTAGCCAGAAATTATTATTTCATATTCTAGAAACTCTTTGGGAAAGTGAGACAAAACCCATCTCAACTAATAAATATTTCTTTGAATTAATTAATGTAGTATGTTCGGCCAGTTATCACATACGTTAAAAGGAGGTTGGGGTGCACATATTTATCAAACAAATCTAGATTACATTGGTGGATGCAGGTTTTGTGCAGGTCCAACTGAGTCTATTTGAATTTTTCCATAAATATTTCTTCTTAGAAGAAAATTATTTCAGTATATTGGGATATAATGATGAAAGGAGAAAGCACACTGTCTACTGTACTTATAGTTAATGTAGCTCATGCAAACTTTTGCCACATTCAATAACACGTACAATTGTATTTTCTTGCTCTTAGAGTGCTGAAAGAACCAACATTGTATTGCTCTACAAAGTGTTCCTTTCCCTTTAGCACGAAATGGCTTCAGCTTGGTAAAGTCTTTATTTCTCATATAGTGTGTCATGGAGATATTAGTTGTGTCCAGAATGCCACATAAAATATTCATTGCAAAATCATGCATCACCCATTTACTATCACTGTAGAAATATTCCCTCCAATATTTGCCTCTGGCAGCCTCCATAGTAAACAGGACACTAAGATTTCTTTAAATCTAGTAAACATTTATGAGTTTTTACACATTCATTTTATCCATATGGTCATCCTTTCTCCTTAATGCCAGTCATAAACTCACTAATCCTCAATATATGCTGCATAATAAGTGCAGAGCATACACAATTTATCCAACTTAAATGGCAGTCCCTATTTAATGTCTCGTATTACTGAATATTTGTGTAGGCCCAGATACTCATTCAAGCATTTTAAAATGAGAGCTCATAGGGTGCAGTAGGGGTAGTAATCATTATTTATTTTTCTTTTTCGTTTTACTGGATGCAAACAATTGCAGAAACTAGGTATGTAATATTTCTGAGAGATACTCATTAGGTTATATGCGCACTAATTATTGCAATTCTGTGTTTTGTACTTTAGAAATAAACACCCCAGTTGAAATACAATACATAGCACCTGCTATATTTTAAAGGATAAATATCTTTAATAAAATGTTATTGAATTTGAAGCAATTGTTACTTGTGCTGCAGTTTTTTCTCCCTCTGCATTTAAGGCTCTCATGAGAAGGTTTTTTTCTTCCTGTGTATTACAGTTTTACATTTCTTTTACACTCCTGTATGTTATTCTTGTTTTATACAGTTGTGCAGTATATGGCAGACTTATATAAAAATAATAATAATTTCAGATGTATTTAAAGTTTAATTATTCTATATATTATTATGTTATATTCTCAGCAGTAACGACAACCTTAAAATGGCATATATGAAGCCCGTGGGTAAATTTAATTTACATATTTATATATCTCTTACATTTAGATTTAGATTTAACATAAAATTTAACTTTTGGGGGGTATGCAATAAGCATATTCTACAGTGCAATATTGCTACTAACTTAGTTGGTCAGCCTAGGAAAAGGAATCACAAAATCACAAAACATCATTTGAAGTTCAAGATGGTATTTTTTGCACTTATCTAAATCACTTGTATACTTATTGCTTGTCACAATGATTAACAGTGAACAACCATGTACATCACTGGTCGCAAAAGTTTGGTAAACTTAAATTATTTATATAACAGCAAAAAAGAAAATAAAACTTCAATAAGTAGAAGTTGGAATCACCACACAGTTACACCAGTAGAAGCTAGTATCTAAAGTGATATTGATTCCCTAAATATGCAGAGCCTGGTGGCGGCGTTGGCGAAGACGATACTGATGTGGCCAACAGACAGGATCTAGAATAGGAGTTCTGCTGGTTCGGATTCATGGGAAAAGGCTCGACAGAGAGGGCATCAGCCTTCTTGTTGTGAGAGCTCGGTTTAAAAGTGTGCGGGTTGAAGTGAGAAAAAAAGAGGGACTAGAGTGCCTGGTGAGAGTTTAAGCACTGGGCTGTTTGGAGATAGAGCAGATTCTTGTGATAAGTAATAATATTGACCAGAAACTGTGATCTTTCAAGGAGGTATCTCCATTTGGATAGAGTTAGTTTCATAGCTAGAAGCTCTTTATCTCCAATATCATAGTTCTTCTCTGCGGCTAAAAATTTCGGAGAAAAGAAGGCACAGAGATGGGACCCTTTCTCTGGTGGGACTTACTGTGAGAGCACAGCACCAACTCCAACAGTAGAGGCATCAACCTCAACAAAGAAGGGTAGATAGAGGTTAGGCTGTCTGAGAAGTGGAGCTGTAGAGAAAGCCTTTTTAAGGATATTGAATGCTTCAATGACTTCTGGAGGCAAAGTTTTCGTTTCAGCTCCTTCTGGGTTAGTGCCCTGATTGGGGCTACAAGAGTGGAATATTCTCGTATAAATTGACGATAATGGTAGGCGAAATCCTAGAAAACGCTGTATAGCTTTAAGCCCAACTGTAAGGGGCCAATCCTGAACTTTCATCATTATCATCATCATCATCATCATTTATATATATAGCCACTGATTCCGCAGCCCTGTATAGAGAACTCATTCACATCAGTCCCTGCCCCATTGGAGCTTACAGTCTAAATTCCCTAACACACACACACACACAGACAGAGAGAGAGAGAGGCTTGGGTCAATTATTTTTTTATAGCAGCCATTTAACCTACCAATATGTTTTTGGAGTCTGGGAGGAAACCGGAGTACCAGGAGGAAACCCACGCTAACACGGGGAGAACATACAAACTCCACACAGATAAGGCCATAGTCGGGAATTGAACTCATGACCCCAGCGCTGTGAGGCAGACGTGCTAACCACTTAGCCACCGTGCTGCCCCGAACTTTGTCTGGGTCCATCTTTAAGCCATAGCCCGATACGATGTATCCCAAGAAGATTGTCTGGGATGTCTCAAAAGAGCATTTCTCGAGCTTGCAGAATAGGTGATTTCTTCGCAGATGGGCAAGTACCTCAGCCACTTGGAGATGATGAGTAGATAGATCACTGGAGAAGATCAAAATATTGTCTAAGTACACTATTACACAACAGTAAAGTAAATCCCTAAAAATCTCATTCACGAAGCTCTGAAATATTGCTGGGGCGTTACACAGCCCAAAGGGCATTACTAGGTGTTCATAACGGCCATGCCTCGTATTAAAAGCAGTCTTTCATTTGTTCCCCTTAAGAATGCAGATTAAATTGTAGGCTCCTCTGAGGTCTAGCCTGGTGAAAATCTGTGCTCCTTTTATATGATCGAACAGTTTGGTCACGAGTGGAATAGGGTACCGGTTCTTAACTGTGATAGCATTTAAACCCCTATAATCAATGCAAGGTCGTAAAGTCCCGTCTTTCTTTTTCACAAAGAAACATCCTGCACCTGCTGGAGGGGTAGAGGGTCGAATGAAACCGTGCTGAAGATTTTCCTTTACATATTCAGCCATTGCTTGGATCTCGTGTAAGGATAATGGGTACACCTAACCTCTGAGCGGTGTTTTACACGGTTGGAGGTCAATCGGACAATCCCAAGTACGATGAGGAGGCAGGACATCTGAATGGACTTTATCGAAGACATCAGAAAAGGGCTTAAGATGAGGAGGCAGTAGCATCCCAGGATTGCCAGACTGAGTTGACAAAGCCAGTAAGGGTTTGACCTGGACCAGGCAACAGGAATGGCAGGAAGGACCCCAAACTAAGATCTGAGAGAAGACCAGTCAATGTGAGGAGAATGCCGTTGGAGACAGGGAAGGCCCAGAATAATTGGACAAGTGACCTGGGAGAGAATAAGGAAGGAGATGGTCTCAAAATGTAAGGCACCAATTTGAAAAGTGATTGGCTTGGTCTGACGTGAATGATTCCATTTGCAATACGCAGAGCCGTAACTTAGCATTCTAGCGCCTGGGGCAAGAAAGAGAAATGCCGCCCCCCTAGCCCTCAATTTTAACCAAATTATCCTAAAATATTCCGAAATTGCGCCCCCCTTCAGCGTTGCGCCCTGGGCGGTTGCCCCTGTTGTACAGCACTAGTTACGTATTGCCATCAATAGTGGTAATGGTAATGGGCTGAGACAAAATTTCAGTAGGTATGATAGGTTTTTTACTATAGTGGAAGAAATTAAATTCCCTACGGCCCCAGAATCCAAAAGGGTACAGGAGTTGAACAAGACCAAGGGTCCACAAATGGTGACAGGAATGGAACATACAGAAGTTTTTTGAAAATCTGGAAAGGATTTTGATGTCCACAGCCTGACCTCTCCAAAGCAGGTTAGGGCCTGGCGTTTCCCAGACGTTTTGGGCAAGAGACTATTCGATGGCCGGACTTGCCACAATAAAGGCAGAGATTGTTGGTAATTCTTCTCTGCCTTTCCTCAGGAGAAAGTCTGGAGTGGCCTAATTCTAATTCTATAGGTTCCCCGGAAAGGCTGGCAGGCCGTAACCGGGGAGCCCATTTGATCGCAGAGCGTTGGGTAGTGTCTTTTTCTGAGGACCTTTCCTGGAAGCTGGTGTTCACTCGATGACAGAGAGAAATCAGAGAATCAAGAGAGGTCAGTAATTCTTGGGAGGTGAGGACATATTTTATACGGTCGGAGAGTAACTGCCAGAAAGCGGCAATCAGGGCTTTGTTGTTCCATTGGAGTTCAGATGAAAGAGTATGGAATTGTATTATGTACTGATAAACAGACTTAGGACCCTGGTAAAGTCGGAAGATACTTGAAGCTGCAGGTGAAACCCGACTCGGCTAATAAAAGATTTTCCGGAAGGCCAAAATAAAGGTTTTGATGTCTCAGAGAATGGGATCATCTTTTTCCCAAAGAGGAGACGCCCATGCCACACCCTGTCAAGACAACAAGGAAATGATATAGGCTATTTTAGTGCAATCCAAGGTAAAGTTCTGTGGAAGTAGCTCAAAGTGAATTGAGCACTGGATGAGGAACCCTCGGCAACTTTTTGGATCGCCATCAAACTTTTGAGGAGTCAGCTGTCTTAGAGAAAAAGCAGGTGCAGCATGCGGTTGGGCCTTAGAATTGGGAGCTGCAGCTTGCGGAGGAGCGGGAGAAAAGAGTTGCAAGTTATCCACATGGGCAATTAACACTTGAAGACATTGAAGCAGTTGAACCTGAGCAGCATCTTGCTGCTCAACTTTTCCCACCAAGTGCTGCAGCATGTCCTTAGAGGATGGTTCTCGATCGGGATCCATTTTGTGGCCAGATCTTATTGTCACTACCAGTAGGGTCAGAGGAGTACCCGTACAGTCTGCTCACGTTGGCACTACCTCCTAGAAGGTGCGGAGTCTAACTGCGTGGGAGGTTTTCGCCAGAGGCTCCAACAAGGTCGCTTGGTCTTTGCAGCTCCCTAAACACAGGTCACGGTTCTCCTAGGAGGTGATGAGTGAAACTGTAATGAGAACTGCTTCGGATGAGGAGTACCAGGATGGCTGAGAGATTAGTAGACAATAGAGCAGTGTGCTGATTAACACAGGATGACAGCAATGGTAGCAATAACCATGAAAGCATTTACGATGAGGATAGTGGAGTAGACACAGAGGTGTAATGATCTGCAGATTGATGTGCTGGAGACTCAGAGAACAGGTAGCAATAATCTGCAGAGCATTACCACGGGGTAGTGGAGTAATCACAAAGGCTGTGATGATCTGCGGATAGATGTGCTGGAGACTTCAGAGAACAGGTAGCAAACAGGAGCTGGGGAACATGACACCTGAACAGGAGAGTAAACCTGAAGATCTAGCAACTTGGTAGAGGAGCAGGTGCTTTAAATAGACTGAGCTGACAGGCAAGAGAATGCAGGAAGTATTGAGCAGACCAAGTGTGTGCCTGCTCAGTTCAGGGCAGCAAGTGAATGCAGAAAGAGGGAAACAGGTAAGAACAGTGACCATAATGCAGGTTTAGCTGGTGCAATGTGTGACACTCCCATTTAGTCCCTAACAGCTCTGACTGGGATGTCTACTGATTACACCTATAACTAGCTGTCCTTCAGCTAACACTGATGATCAGCTATGTGAAATGTTCACAGCTATCCCACATCTTGAATTTAGATCAAACTCAGATTACTACCCTACTGCTCTCCAAGGTGTCAGGGCAGGATTGGTAATTGTTATCAAGTGCAGTCCTCCATGTTTCCTTTGTGTTCATCCCCATATCCTTCTTTCTTGAAATTCACTCAAATCTGCTGTCCTCGTCCCTTGATTCCCTTCGGGAGGTATTATTTGTAACACCCTAATGGACATATACTAGCCTGAAGGGGCGTTACATACTTTTTAAAAACATAAACAAAAGCAATCTAGTGCTTGCTATTTAAATTCTAGGACTAATTAGAGGAGTGACTCTGATTAGGGTTTTAGCAGTCTCCTAAAAAAACTAAAGAAGCTAATAAACATAGATGTCCATTAGTTTACAATAAACATAACCATATTGTTATTTAAAAAACATATCACATTTATTTTCTGAAAATTAACATGCACATTATAAAAACAATTATACATCAAATACCAAAGATAGAAGAGGGTCAGTGTTATGATCTGCCTTGTTTCTTTGTGTGCATTTTACCCTGTGTTATGATTTGCCTTGTTACCCTGTGTGCACATTACCCTGCAGTATCTGTGATTCTCCAGAGAAGCTGCTGTCCGGCCATTCCTCTATGAGGGGTTAACTAGCACTGCTAGTTAATTATCCACACCTGTCTGTGGCCTATTTATGCCTGTCTTTTCCTGAAACCCTTTGCTGGTCATTGAAGTTCCTAGCCTGCTCATGTGTCTTGTCGAAGTCAGCAAATTGGATAAAGTCATTTCAATTAAAGTCTAGCAAACTTGGTTGTCTTTGTCTGAAAAGATGCGTACGGTACGCTATGTCGTACAAGGGCACGCTACGGCGTGAAAGGGCGTACGCATCCACTACACGTGGCAGCAACAGTAATTGGTCTTTTACCATACATTTGCACAAACACGCATACTTATAAAATAGTACACATTATTGGTAGTTGCAACACATAGTCAGTTATGTCGAAATATAGTAGTATTTATATGTTATATCAGAGTTACATGCATATTAGTGAAATACACAGAACGGGTTAAAGGAATAACATCATGAGTGGTATCATAATGAACCTTGTTACATATCCTACTGTTTGGTGCGCTCTGCGAGGGAATCGCAGAGTGCATACGCAAGTTATGAATGATAGGGAATTATGAACTACTTAAGAGGAAGGAATTCTGGCGGGAAGAGCAGAGCATACCCCCTGCAGAGATGACCCCCTCCTTTGGATTCCTTAGGATGAACCAGCCAATGATTGACGACCCCTTGGACATTCCTGAGACCCGGACCAATAGATGCAAGCCATACCATCTTCATTGTATTACTGTACTTGATTGTGTATATAAGCAGCAGCTTGTGATCCAGAGTGCAGACTTCTTGTCCCCAGACTTCAAGATTGAATGACTGCACTGGATCCAGAGCGCCTGCGTTAAGTAACGGCTGTATTTACTATTACATCGCTTGAGCATATTTTTTCAACTTATTGCGAATAAATATTTGTGCGTTGGAAACACAAATCGAGGTTCGACAATCGTTATTGGTTAGCGACAATACGCACATTACAATTTGGGGGCTCGTGAGCTTTGGAGGTTTCGTTGCCGATGATACGCAAGACCAACGGATTTCGGTTCCTCAACAAAGGGTGGAGACGCGTCATAAACGGGTAAGAACGCATGGTGTTCAAAACCTGAATTTTACTCTGTGTTGCGAAACCGAATGTCCGTTTTGCATTATCTAGGGCACGCTAACTAGAACCTAGGGACAAAAGAGAAAACTGTTTCTTTTTTCTGTCATTGTGCGTTTTAACTGTATTGCATTGTTTAGCGTATGTGTACTTCCTGCTGTGCGTACGCGAACTTCCGGTAAACTTGCCACGTGGTTAAACAATCGTGTTGATAGTTATTATACATGCATAGTATAATTACTTGTGAAAGCCTGTGAGACATTATTACTATTGTTGGGAACTTTTGATTTTCTGCGCAGAAAAGGTGTATAGTGTGTGATGTTGTAACGTAGATACACTGTTTTATTGTTGAGGTGCTCAGTTGCTGTCTGACGAGGCGGATTGCCCAACTGAAGGACGGTATACAGGGCAGGTATACCGAATGCGAAAACTGGGTTTTCGCAAAGCGCTACCAATAGATCGCAAGGTTTGCTAATAATTAGTATTGGTAGGCAGTGCGATCCGGTCGCACCGTTAGTGCGAATTGGTGAAGCAGCTAGGAGGAATTATACTGGAAAGGCAGGTTGATTGTATCGACTTTGCGCTCCCAGCGATAATAAACTCAGCAGATTTTGTGGTTTAGCTAGGGTATCGAGGAGCTGATAGCCCTTGGGGCCCACAGTGATATTTCTGTATTAGGGAAAAGCGAGTGAGCGCGGCTAAAGGAAATACGTTCACCGAGGATTATAGATTCCTAGCGGTGAGTATAGCAACAGAGTTGAAATTATTAGGTGGAAAGAACAGAGCATTGCGGTGTGTCTGTATTTCACATTTGGCCGGAAGGAACAGAGCATTGCGGTGTGTCTGTGTTCCGGGTAGAAGGTATATTGTTCAACATGGGTGCTAAGCATACGCTAGAGATGGTCAGTGTACTGCCTAAGGAAGGCCCTATTGGTTCAGCGAGGTTTCTCATGTGTAAGAAGTATGGTGCATATGCAACTGTGTATTGTGACACGTGGGTCGGGATGACCAAAGCTTGTGATAGGCCTTTCCCAACAATAGGGAGTTTTAATGCAGAGGTACTGAATACTGTAAAAGATAGAATATGGTTGATCAAGTCAACGAAAAAGAGAAATAGACATAATGATTGTTTAAAATTGTGGCAAATGGAAGGTAACACGTTGCAGAGCAGCGAATGCAAACCGGAAATAGGCGTGGCGAAAAGCGCGCGCAAGGCGGATGTAACCATTGAGAAGCGTGACGAACTCAGCGCAAGCGCGCCCCCGCCACCTTATGTGGCGGGAGAGGTAAGTACAGCCGTTGTTAAAACTGAAAATAGAAAAATTACTAAGTTGTACCCTGTTTTAAATCAGTTTCAATCAAGTGTATCTGAAAACGAAGATGAACCCACTGTGATTTCGGCCATTGCCCATGCTGTTAATGTACTAGAGGCTCAGCGCAAGTATGAGAAAATGGCTGAGATAGGTGAGAGTAGCGTGATCACTAGGAGTGAAAGTGTTCTAAATCTAGGGCCTGTAAATCCTGTAGCGTCCCCTGAAGTTAGTGTACCAGAGGGTGTGTTCCCGGTCCGCACAATATCAGTTCCCAATGGGAAACCAGATAAGGATGGTATAGTTCCTTTAAGAAATGTTACAATGCATTGTCCCTGGACTAGATCAGAATTACGTTCCATTATGACTGAATTCCCAGATCCTAGAAAAGAGTTAGCTAAATGTCAGAAATTTGTTAAAGACTTAGGGAATGCTCATGAACCAACCAGTAAGGATTGGCGGGTAGTGTTGAGGGCGTGTCTTCCTCCCAATACTAACATACAAAAATTTATTGGAGATTGTTTGTTGGAGGAAGATGACACCCTGACTGATGAGATTAACCAACGGAATATAGAACAAATTGTCAAACACTTAGCCATCTGTTTTCCAGTAGTAGTAAATTGGAGTAAGATTTTCACCATTAAACAAAAGGATAGTGAAACTGCCTCAGATTACTTTGCTAGAGCTATAACAGCGATTGCACGATTTACTGGGATATCCAACATAAGTGAGGACCCACATCACAGAGAGGTAGCTGTAGGGGTACTGATGGATGGCCTTAGGGAAAATTTAAAGACGAGAGTACAAACCACATTACCTAATTGGAGAGGCGTCACGGTAGACTTCCTTAGGGAGTCTGCTGTGGAGCATGACAAGAACCTTTTTAGAAAAAGGGAAGAGAAAAGTGATAGGTTAATGACGGTAAGTATACAGGCTCTAGAAGGGGTGCATACACGACCACCAGCATACAACCCATATAACAGGAAACCTAAAGTGATCAGGTGTTTCAACTGTAACGAGGAAGGACATTACAAGAGAGATTGTAATAAAGAAAGACCCAATACACATAGGGGTGGGTCACATAGATATCCTCCAAGAAAGGATTCACATAGACTAGAAGACTCACATCTACCCGCGCATATTACGGCAGCAAATGCTGCGCGGGAAATCAATAGTCAGCGCTAGGGGTCAGGTCATACCTGTAGTCTACAGCCAGTGAGGTTAACTGAGAGTCAGAGTGAAGAACCAACAATGATAGTTGACATAGCTGGCAGGAAACAAACTTTTCTTGTAGATACAGGGGCGGCCCGATCTGTGATAACCTCTCCTTTCAATCTACAGGTGACCAGCAAAACTATTCCAGCTATGGGGGTGACGGGAAAAGTGTTACATTATCCTCTAACTAAACCCGCCGAAGTTACTATCGGGCCTCTGCATACTAAGCATTCGTTTCTCTTGGCTGCAGCGGCTCCTACTAACTTGCTAGGGAGAGACTTGTTATGTAAAATGGGATGTGTCATATACTGTACTTCAGATGGTGTGTTCCTAGATATACCCGAGAAGGTTGCACATGAGGTACAGGACATATTGGACACCCCTCCAAGGTTAATGTTACACTCTCCTGTTATAGAACAAAGTCCATCTCAAGTAAAGGGGATGTTGCTGGAAATACCAGGTTCCCTATGGACCAGAGATGGACAGGACACTGGACTGATGGCAAACTTAGCCCCTGTCATGGTCAATCTAAAAAGTGGTAGGATAGCCCCAAAAATCCCACAGTATCCATTAAAACCGGAGGTGGAACTAGGGGTATATCCTGTTATTGAGAGGCTGTTACGACAAGGGATTTTAATTCGTACAGCCAGTACAGCAAATAGTCCCATTTTCCCTGTGAAGAAGAGTGGGGGGAGGGGCTATAGATTAGTCCAGGACTTAAGGGGAATTAACAAAGTTGTTGAGAGCCAATTCCCCGTAGTGCCGAATCCAGCTGTCATCCTCATGCAGATTCCACCGTCTGCCAGTCATTTTACTGTCATTGATCTATGTTCTGCTTTCTTTTCAGTCCCTCTTCACCCTGACTGCCAATACCTTTTTGCATTCTCCTACAGGGGAGTGCAATACACATGGACCAGACTACCCCAGGGGTTCATTGACAGCCCCAGTATTTTCTCCCAAGCCTTACATGACTGTTTGCAATCCTTTCAACCCCACAATGGGTCTGTTCTAATTCAATATGTGGACGATTTGTTGTTGTGCTCTGATTCTTTTATGTCATGTTTACATGATACTAAATTGTTGTTGCTTCATCTTTCACAAACAGGGCACAAGGTGGCAAAGGATAAATTACAGCCATGTCAGACTAAGGTCAAATACTTAGGACACTGCCTCACTAAGGGGCTAAGACACCTGACAACCGACAGAATTGAGGCCATACAACACATGACCCTGCCGCAGAGCCAGAAGCAGATTCGTACTTTCTTGGGGATGTGTGGATACTGTAGGTCCTGGATCCCAGGTTTTTCTATTCTGGCATTACCATTGCAGGAGCTAGTCTCTTCCTCAAAACCAGAACGTGTCATACACACAGAAGAGTCGGAGCAAGCGTTCTTTAATCTTAAAGATAGTCTGACAAGAGCACCTGCATTGGGAATACCTGATTATGAAAAGCCTTTTGAGCTATTTTGTACAGAAGCTGATGGCTGTGCAGCAGGTGTCCTCACACAGAAACATGGTGACGCTAGCAGACCGGTAGCATACTACAGTGCACAATTAGACAATGTGGCAAGGTCACTCCCAACATGTCTCAGAAGTGTAGCAGCAACGGCCCTTCTAGTAAGTAAGAGCGAGGATGTAGTATTAGGACATAATTCAACCATCTATACACCCCATGCTGTATCAGCTCTGTTAAATTCAGCCCAAACCAGACATGTTTCTTCAGCTAGATTCACAAAGTGGGAACTAGCCCTGATGGCACCCTCAAACATCACCATCAAACGATGTAGCACCCTAAATCCAGCTACATACCTTCCGTATGTGTCTCAAGAGACACAAAGGGTGGGAGGTGAGGAGACCCTGGTTGATGATGAGTTAGGCAAGAATACTGACACGCATGACTGTATGGAACACCTGAATCAGACCTTTACTGCAAGGCCCGACATATGTGACACCCCCTTAGAAAATGTAGATTTTACGTTTTATACAGACGGAAGTTGCCATAGACAGACAGAGACAGGAGAGCTATGTACTGGTTACGCTGTTGTAGACGATCAGGATGTGGTAGAAGCTGAACCCCTTGGTCCACCTCACTCAGCCCAGGTGGCGGAACTAGTAGCACTAAGGAGAGCGTGTGAATTGGCAGAGGGTAAATCAGCCAACATATATACTGACTCTAGGTACGCCTTCGGGGTAGTGCATGATTTTGGGGCCCTTTGGCGTCTTAGAAACTTTACAACAGCAGCAGGTACACCAGTGGCACACTCACAACACATAAAAGGACTTCTGACAGCGATACAGTTACCCAGAACAGTAGCCGTCATAAAGTGCAAAGCCCATACCTTTGAAGAAGACCCAGTGTCATTGGGCAACAACAGGGCAGACGAAGCTGCTAAATGGGCAGCAGGGCAACCTATGACTGTATCGACCGAGACTATGATGGTTTTTCAGACATTAGACACGCAGAAATTAATTGAAATGCAAGATTTGTGTTCCCTGCAGGAGAAGGCGGTCTGGAAGGCGAAGGGATGTGGTCAAGAGTCCTCAGGACTCTGGAGGGATGGACAAGGTAAGCCTGTAGCTCCCCGAACATACTATCCAAGCCTGGCTGAAGCAGCACACGGCCTGACTCACCTGGGTAAAGAAGGTATGTGCAAACTGGTGAGAGCATACTGGTGTGCTCCCGGATTTTCCTCTCAAGCTGGTAAGAAAGCAATGTCATGTCTTACTTGTTTGAGGAAAAATGTTGGGAAAACTATTCCAACTGAGCCATCCCACATCCCTCCTACAGACGGACCTTTTCAGGTAATACAAATTGACTATATCCAACTACCACCGTGCAGGAATCTGAAGTATGTGTTAGTGTGTATTGATGTGTTTTCCGGTTGGGTAGAAGCATATCCGGCAGCCACTAATACTGCTGTGTTCACTGCAAAGAAAATTGTACAAGACTTTGTGTGTAGGTTCGGTATCCCTAGAATCATTGAAAGTGATAGGGGTACCCATTTTACTGGTGATGTCTTCCAAAATATGTGTAAACTCATGGGAATCAGTAGCAGACTTCACACCCCTTACCGACCACAAGCCAGTGGTAAGGTGGAGAGAGTAAACGGTACTATCAAGAACAAACTAGGTAAGATAATGGCTGAAACTGGGTTGGCATGGCCTGAGGCTTTGCCGTTGGTCCTCCACAGCATTCGAACCACTCCTAGACCTCCTCTTAATCTGTCCCCCTTTGAGATACTGTTCGGACGACAACCTCATTTGATCGTGAGTCCACAAGACGACTTAAAGTGTAATAATGAAGTGACTGTACAATATCTTATAAGAATGAGTAGACAGCTGAAACAACAACAACAAAAACTAAAAATGCTGTCACTTGGTATGCCAGAAACGAACTGTCATGATGTTGAACCTGGAGACTATGTTATGATCCGCAATTTCTTACGTTCAGGTTGTTTAACAGACCGTTGGGAAGGCCCGTACCAAGTGCTGCTGACCAGTACTACATCACTGAAGGTTGCAGAGAGAGACACTTGGGTCCATTCCACCCACTGCAGGAGAGTCCATAATCCGGAGAAAGTGCAAGACAAGACTCAGACCGACGACATAGAGCTGTCACTTGTGAGCCTGTTCCGGGAGACCTAAAGCCTGCAGTTAAGACACCTGAACCAGAGACGTTGCCTCAGAACTATCTTTCCAGCGATGGAGTGGCGGTTTTTGTTTTTCTTTTGTTCCAGGATTTTCCTTGTTTTTACTTTTTCTAGGACATACTATTTTTGTGAAGGAGAATGGAGGATGGAGGAGAGTTCTGGGAGTGATACGGATGAAATGGAGGCCGAAGAAAAGTTAATAGGATATCCTGAGCAGCCCATTATCAAACTTGGTCCAGGGGTTATGAAAAGGTCTGCTAGCTCAGGAACTCGGAGGCAGTGTGAGGGGCTATTGTCTGATGAGTATTGTATCTGCAAGTTCTGCAACTCCCTAGTTGACGAGAGATGCATCCAACGATGCCAGTCCCCCAGTACTCTGAATATAGGCGGGCATCCATTGGAGGATTATCACTCCCTGGTGGGTAAGGTGCTTAACCAAACTGAGTGTTGGGTGTGCTCTCACGTGCCTCAAGGGCAGCATAACATAGGACTAGTGCCATTCCCGCTAAACATATCCGAAGTACTCGAATTAAGGGGTGGGAGGCCCATAGAAGGGAGGTACAATAACACTAGGTCCCCTAGTCTGATGCTTCGACAATACTCCATAGGCAGATCGTTGCTGTGCCTAAACATATCTCATGCAAAGCGCCTGGAGAATTGGGAGGCTGACCTATCAGATCAGACAATGGCTCGCCACACTCATTTTAGAGAGAGACCCACAAGGTCACTACTAGGCAGGAATGCTGATGGAAGTCACAAGTTAGGGCGTATAACCAAACATAAGAAGGTATCTATTGGAAAAGTCTCTACAGATAAATGTGAAAATATCATTAATGCCGACACGTGTCTAGAGCAGATGGAGACACTAGGCATGGGTAGTTTTATCAAAACTCTGTGTGATATAATTCATGGGCATACTGTTCCTTATGTTCTCCCTGATGATGTGTATTTTGTTTGTGGGAGGAAAGCTTATTCCTGGGTGACTCCGAGTTCCAAGGGCTTGTGTTTCTTAGCTAAACTGGTTCCTGAAATCATGACTATTACTCATGAAGAAATGGTAGATATACACAAGACTACATCACCACCATACATACACACACAGTATGAACACCGTGGCAAGAGAAATATGATTCCTGGTGAGGAACCCATAGCTACAAAATTGATTAGTGAAACTGCTGGTTTCCAAGTTATGGTTGCTCTAGATCTCACCAGGACCGCTCGGGGAACATTAAACTTTAAGTGTATCCAAGACCTAGCTAAATTAATAGATAATATCACCGAGATGTATGATGACACTTTCAGGTATACTGGAAGGGAGCTACAAGCGTACAAGAAGGAGTTGGTGCAACATAGACTGGTACTAAATTATCTCACCTTTATTACTGGTGGGTACTGTGTGACACTGGCCACCCAGTTCGGTGTCAAATGTTGCACGTACATTACTAATAATACGGAAGACCCTAAAGAGGTTATAGACCGGAAGATGGATGAAATTTTGCAGCTGAAATGGGAATTTCGAAAGAGCCATAATTCTTCGTTATATGAGGTCGGGGAAAAGGTGGCGGGTTGGTTCTCATGGTTGAACCCAGCAAAATGGTTCTCTGGTCTGGGGGAGTGGGTACAGGAAATGATTGCGAGTGTAGGTAAGCTCCTTCTCCTTATACTGGGTGTCATCTTAGCAATTGGTTTAGTTGTCAAATGTGTTCCTACTGTGTTGAAGTGTGGAAAACGGTCTCATAATAGTAACACTGAGAAAGAGACTGAAAGGGTGGTACCAGATACCGAGATCATGGTCTGTGAAGAAGTATTGTATAATCCTGAACTTGAAACGGTGATTGGGTGATAGTTTATTACACTATCAAAGGGTGGAACTGTCGAAGTCAGCAAATTGGATAAAGTCATTTTAATTAAAGTCTAGCAAACTTGGTTGTCTTTGTCTGAAAAGATGCGTACGGTACGCTATGTCGTACAAGGGCACGCTACGGCGTGAAAGGGCGTACGCATCCACTACACGTGGCAGCAACAGTAATTGGTCTTTTACCATACATTTGCACAAACACGCATACTTATAAAATAGTACACATTATTGGTAGTTGCAACACATAGTCAGTTATGTCGAAATATAGTAGTATTTATATGTTATATCAGAGTTACATGCATATTAGTGAAATACACAGAACGTGTTAAAGGAATAACATCATGAGTGGTATCATAATGAACCTTGTTACATATCCTACTGTTTGGTGCGCTCTGCGAGGGAATCGCAGAGTGCATACGCAAGTTATGAATGATAGGGAATTATGAACTACTTAAGAGGAAGGAATTCTGGCGGGAAGAGCAGAGCATACCCCCTGCAGAGATGACCCCCTCCTTTGGATTCCTTAGGATGAACCAGCCAATGATTGACGACCCCTTGGACATTCCTGAGACCCGGACCAATAAATGCAAGCCATACCATCTTCATTGTATTACTGTACTTGATTGTGTATATAAGCAGCAGCTTGTGATCCAGAGTGCAGACTTCTTGTCCCCAGACTTCAGGATTGAATGACTGCACTGGATCCAGAGCGCCTGCGTTAAGTAACGGCTGTATTTACTATTACATCGCTTGAGCATATTTTTTCAACTTATTGCGAATAAATATTTGTGCGTTGGAAACACAAATCGAGGTTCGACAATCGTTATTGGTTAGCGACAATACGCACATTACAGTCTGTTCCTGGATTACCTGCATGTGTCTCTGTTCCTGGCTTCAGTTAAGTTTTGCTGCATTTCATTATTATTTACCTGATTGTTTACCAAGATCTGGAAATCCATTGTTTCATTCAGCCTGAACTGTGTACTGTTTATTTTGCCTATCCTGGACTATACTGTTCTGCAATAAACAGTTTAAAACGTTTACATCAAGTGTCTGGCTCCATGGCTGTAATTAAGGAATTGGTTTTGTACAGAACCCTAACAGAAGGACAGAGCACTGGACAAAGCACCACTAAACTGATCAGCAGGACAGAGCACAGGATCTCCCAAGTAACCACTGAAAATAAGCAGGACAGGGGCTCCCAAAATACAAACTCCCTCTTCGGTGATCGCAGGCAGAATGAAGATGGTGGCCGCGAGCGGGGAATTTATGACATCCAAGTCTCGCAAGATCCGACGCGAGACTTGGATGTCATAGCCTCATTTTGGATTCATTTGGCGGCCGGAAATACTATTTTTTTTTTTATTATTTTTGTATAATTTTTTTGTTATTTTTTTAAAAAAAAATTATGATTTTTTAAAAATTTTAAAATAACTATGGATTAGCAGAACAAAGCACAGGACACAGCACCACTGGACTCAGCAGGACAGAGCACTGGACAAAAGCACCACTGGACTCAACAGGACAGAGCACTGGCCAAAGCACCACTGGACTCAGCAGGACAGAGCACAGGACAAAAGCACCACTGGACTCAGCAGGACAGAGCACTGGCCAAAGCACCAATTGACTTAGCAGGACAGAGCACCACTACAAACTCCAACCTCCCTCTTCCCTGATCTGAGCCCGAATGAAGATGGCGGGCGCAAGCGGCGAATTTATGCAATCCGAGTCTCGCGAGATCCGACGCGAAACTTGGACGTCAGAGCCTCAGTTTCGTTTTTTGGCGCCGGAAATACCCGAACAGTGCTCGGATCCGCACTGTTCGGGTGGGCTCGGATTAGCGAAATCCGAGCCCGCTCATCTTTTCAATTAATTATAACTTTGTTTCTAGATTTACTAGGTGGAGCAACTCCTGTTTACAGCGCACCCACATACTCTGTCAAGTGCAGTACTGTACCTGTAAGCGGTGGCAGTCACTTTAACGATGCTGTAAACACCGGCGGGGTTTACATTGACATAAATACGCTGAATGTAAACACAGCGACATGTTAAAAACACAGATTAACATATACACAGACTCAGGACAGTTTAGATATGAGGAGAGCCCGATACTTTAAAATGACATCACTTTGAATCGCGACTTGCATATTTAGGGCGGCAATGCAACGGACCCGACGTACGATCATGCAATGTAAGTATGATCGTTAGGATTAGGGTTAGGATTAAGGTTAGGGTTTTGTTTAGGGTTAGGATTAGGGTTAGGATTATGGTTAGAGTTAGGATACTTACATTACATGATCGTATGCTGGGTCTGTTGCATTGGCGCTCTAAATATGCAAGTCATAGTGCAAAGTGACGTTATTTTAAAGTGTCGGGCTCTCCTCACATCGGAACTGTGCTGAGTCTGTGTATACATAAATCTGTGTTTTTAACATGTCGCTGTGTTTACATTCTGATTATTTATGTCGCTGTAAACACTGCCTGTATTTACAGCGTCGTGAACACGTACTACACGCCTTGTAAGTGTATCTCACCAAAAGTTTACATATATGACCTCACTGTTTATATTCAGTCAAGTCATAAATATTGGGACATCAACACAATTCTCATATTTTGGGCTCTATACACCACCACAATGGATTTGAAATGAAACTAACAAGATGTGCTTTAACTGCAGACTTTCAGCTTTAATTTGAGGGAATTAACATCCAAATCAGGTGAACAGTGTAGGAATTACAATGGTTTCTATATGTGCCTCCCACTTTTTAAGGGACCAAAAGTAATGGGACAAACTAAACAATCCTACATCAGACTTTCACTTTTTAATACTTTGTTGCAAATCCTTTGCAGTCAATTACAGCCTGAAGTCTGGAAGGCATAGGCATCAGCAGACACTGGGTTTCATCCCTGGTGATGCTCTGCCAGGCCTCTAGTGCAAATGTCTTCAGTTCCTGCTTGTTCGTGGGGCATTTTCCCTTCAGTTTTGTCTTCATCAAGTGAAATACATGCTCAATCGAATTCAGGTCAGGAGATTGACTTGGCCTTTGCATAATATTCCACTTGCTAGCCTTAAAAAACTCTTTGGTTGCTTTTGCAGTATGCTTCGGGTCATTGTCCATCTGCACTGTGAAGCGCCCTCCAATGAGTTCTGAAGCATTTGACTGAATATGAGCAGATAATTTTGCCCGAAACACTTCAGAATTCATCCTGCTGCTTTTGTCAGCAGTCACATCATCAATAAATACAAGGGAACCAGTTCCATTGGCAGCCATACATGCCCACGCCATTACACAACCACCACCATGCTTCACTGATGAGGTGGTATGTTTTGGATCATGAACAGTTCCTTTCCTTCTCCATACTCTTCTCTTTCCATCACTCTGGATCTTTGTCTCATCTGTCCATAGGAAGTTGTTCCAGAACTGTAATGGCTTTTTTAGATGTTGTTTGTCAAATTCTAATCTGGTTTTCCTGTTTTTGTGACTCACAAATGGTTTACATCTTGTGGTGAATCCTCTATATTCACTCTTGTGAAGTCTTCTCTTGATTGTTGACTTTGACACATATACACCTACCTCCTGGATAGTGTTCTTGATTTGGCCAACTGTTGTGAAGGGGTTTTTCTTCACCACGGAAAAAAATCTTCTGTCATCCACCACAGTTGTTTTCCGTGGCTTTCCGATCTTTTGGTGTTGCTGAGCTCTCCGGTACGTTCTTTCTTTTTAAGAATGTTCCAAACAGTTGATTTGGCCACACCTAATGTTTTTGCTATTTCTCTGATGGGTTTGTTTTAATTTTTCAGCCTAATGATGGCTTGCTTCACTGATAGTGACAGCTCTTTGGATCTCATATTGAGAGTCGACAGCAACAGATTCCAAATGCAAATGTCACACCTAGAATCAACTCCAGACCTTTTACCTGCTTAATTGATGATGAAATAACTAGGGAATAACCCACACATGTCCATTAAATAGCTTTTGAGTCGTTTGTCCCATTACTTTTTGCCCCTAAAAAAGTGGGAGGCACATATATAAACCGTTGTATTCCTACACCGTTCACCTGATTTGGATGTAAATACCCTCAAATTAAAGCTGAAACTCTGCAGTTAAAGCACATCTTGTTAGTTTCATTTCAAATCTGTGGTGGTGGTGTATAGAGCCCAAAATATGAGAATTGTGTCGATGTCCCAATATATATGGACTTGACTGTATATAGGCTAGATTTATCTTAATCTGTGGTATACGTTACACATAAGCATAGAATACTAATTGATGCTATCAGAGAAGATTTGCTATGCTCAGTATCTGCATTACAGGTAAATCCATAACAGACAGTAACTGAACAATGATGATTTCTTCATTTTCATTTTTCTGCTTAATTCACTTAAGCTTAATTGCTAAATAACAGCCATGGATATTTTAATTGACCCCTAAAACCTAATTTAAATCCAGAAGAGAGTTTTCTAATCATACTTGCATTTTTCAAGCTTAGAATATTATATGATTACTTAACCAGCAATGAAGTGCTTTAACTTTTATAGCTCAATAGGACAAAATAAAATGGTCATCAGCTTTCAATTTAAGAAGTTATAATTTTTCTTGACATAAACACCAATTTATGTATCCAATTTCATAACATAGAAAGTATGTATCTATTATTATAGCGGTGGTCTACAACCACTGACAGCCAGAGAGGAGAGAGCTGTAATCCCTGGCAGTGAGAACTGGGCAGGCAATGAAAGCTATTTTACTATTTGAAGGCTTCTAAATGGCACAGAGCTGCAGCCAATACTTTTAGCAGCCATGCTTATTTCACTACAGTCCTCTCTGCTTGCAAGCACACTTTAGTAATGAGTAAAAGGGGAGTATGTGTGATTTTATAGCAGGGGATGTATAAAGATTATCTGTGTTATTAAGAATTAATGTAATTCCCAAATTGTTAAATATAAAATAACTTGTCTCCCTTCAAAAAAATACATTGATTGGAGGCACTGCTGCTGTCCTTATCTTTGTAGTGTACAACGCTACAGAGATATGTTCTCTTTCTTTCCCCAATCCCTCTATGTGTAACCTCTCTTTATCCTCAAATAGGGGTACGTCAAGTTACTAGAGAATGGCCATACCTAAAGAGAGGAAAGCGCTGTTCATATTCTCACAGAACAAGCCATAGCTAAAAATGGTGCGTTAATAACGTTCCCCTCTATCAATGTTAGGGGTCTCAGTACTGCAGAGAAGTGGTCTCAGGTCTTATGATACCTTTGGATTTGACATAGGCTTTTTCCAGAGACCCATTTTAAGCAGAGTGAAGCCCCCGAGCTTTGGTAACCATTACTATCCTCATGTTTTTCTAAACAAGAATCCTGAAAGAAAAGTAAAAGTAGTGGCCATAGTGTTGTCGGAACACCTTCCCATTACAGCATTAAAGTCAAGGGTTGAAGAGGAAGAGATATTCCTGTAGTTACTGGGAAAATCTACAACCAATTTTTCACTTTAATAAATATTTATGCTCACAACCAGGGCCAGCCGACATTCATAGCAAAATTGCTGAGATGCTCTGAGAACCTTAAGCAAGTCTTTTTTATAGTTGGCAGGGACTTCAACTGGGCTCTGGAACAGACACTATATTCTTTTACTGTTCCTCGTAGACTTCAAACTTGGGAACTTTGCAAGGTAATATGGTTCCTTCACTAACATCAGCTGACAGACACATGATTGCAACGCCCAATAGATAAAAATTGTAAGTTTCTTCTCAAACCACAAATAGGACTGATTACTTGGTCTGACCATGCCCTCATATACATATATCTGCTAGTATCTTACACCACATCTACAAAATGATCATTTTAAGAAACATTCTCAATATAAGCCCCAAATAGAATCTGCAAACAAATAATAATCCTGATATCTTATCAGGTAAGATTGATGTAGCCAGAGAGCGGTAGTGTGGAGTCAAAGTTACTACCAGTTTTCACCAGAGCTTACCACAAAACAGGATGCATTTGGCTGCAAGTAGTAACCAGGTCAAATCCACCAAACTGACCCTTAGCATTGTGGGCTGATTACTACAGGCAAGTAGCTCTGAAAGCAGAATAGTCATACTAGCCAAGTTCAGCAGAATGCAGGTTAAATGAATAGAATCAGCAAACAGATAAATAGTCAGGGAACACCAAAGGCCAATATCAATCTGCCAGTGCAGTACAAAGTCAGGATCAAGTTGGGTCAATAATCAGGAATCAAGTAGTAAATAGGATAATATGCTCAGGAGCTCAGAACAGCAAAGCTTATACTCTGACATTGAATGACAGGCAGTGCAAGGTTACATACTGTTTGGAAGTTCCACCTAATGCCTCTGTCATGTTATCACCTAATTGCAACCTCAGTAAATTTGCATCAGCTGTGCTTGCCATACTGTGCAATGAAAGTTAAATTCTGAGTCCTACATCTATATACTGGATTACTGAAACTCCCCTAGGACAACACTTTGGGAGGGGCCCAATTGTGTATTTAAAGGGAAAAATATTAAGAGGGAAGCTTATCCAATTAGGAGGCAGTCCTTCTGAAAATGAAAAACGAAGTTTGAAGCACATTTCATTTAATACCAAAAGGGAAAGGAATGACCCAAAACTCAAGCTAATGACCCATCTCTTTGTTAAAAAAAGATATTTATTTACCAGCTAAAATGATTGCCAGTTGCACAAACCCCTGCTGATGGAAATAATTCACAGCAATCAGGTAGGTTTTGTCCCTGGCAGGGGAGCAATGAACAATATTACTTAAGTTATATCCTTGATACACCAAGCCTCACTTTTCAGTAAACCAATAAATGCCAAAAAGGCTATCAATAGAATTAATTGGCAATTCATGAGGAGACTGCATGGACACTTGGGTCAGAGTTCTTCCTGTCTATCAAAAATCCTATTCCTATATGAGAAACCATGGGTGACCTTTTGAGTCCTTTTGGTATTCTAATGGTACCCCACAGGAATGCCTTCTGTCATACTTGATACTTATATAGTGTATGGAAGCATTAGCAAGAGTAACCACAATCCATATATATTGTATGGAAGCATTAGCAAGAGCAACACACACTCGCTTTTGCAGATGACTACCATTTTCACACTACCCATACTGCTATTCAGACTATCAGTCAATTCAAAATTTAAAAAGCATTATACCAAATCTGTTGCACTTCATGTTACCTCTGTGGAACATACAATTAGTGCTTATAGTGCTTTTGCATTAAAATGACATATATCTCAAATCAAATATTGAATGTGTATATGATTACATTTGGCTGTTGGTGAAACCAAGAAGTGCTAATATAGGCTGCAGACCTATAGGGGTGCAAGGCACACTATCTATTAAAATTTAAAATCAAACATTTAGGAATGTATTTAACTTGGAACAGATATAATCTTTTTTTGTGTTAATTTGATCCTCAAACTAGCAGAAATATGATCATACCTCAAGAACTGGAGATCAGAAAACAGGGAGGATACTCTGTTTCAAGTGCAAAGTATGTCTAGGGGGTCTACAGTTCTACAGTTACCAAACTCTTTAGCTTACTTCCAGACTCTCCACCTCAATGGGCTTATGGAGAGGACACACCTTAACCTGTCCGAGCAATTGGATGCTATAGAGCAGGGGCGTCCAACCTTTTAGCTTCCCTGGGCCACATTGGAAGACGACGCGTTGGTTTGGGCCGCACATAAAATACACTAACCCTAACGATAGCTGATCATTGAAAAAAAACATAGAAAACATAGTTAACATATTAAACTCACTTGGAAATGAAGTTAGTAAGAGTTAGGAAACCTGTTGCAGAATCATGTCTGTCCCTTAGTGGGGTTCGGGGAATTAAATGGCAAAAACATTTTTTTCCTGTCTTTCTGCACCCATGAATCATTTTTTTTATTGACCAGTTTGAAATGGTCACCAATATAGGTAGCATCAGGAGGACTAATAGAAATCTACAGAGATTTAAAGATAGGGTGTCAGGAAAAATGGCTCATGGAGCTCCGATGAGGGTAACAGTGGGTGATATTTTCACCCTACTCAGCACTGCACATTTAAAATGGTTAAAAATATTAAAAATACAATCATCTCTTGATATTTATATTAGATACATACAGAGAACACAGCTAGTTCATAATTGCATGGTGCAGAAAGTCCAAATTCAGAGTAACAACAATAAGATACTGGACAATCTTTCACTGCTGCTGATAGTTCGCGTGGGTGACTCTTCTGTGCTGCACTACGCAATGGATGTCGGGTGGGATGACATCACCCCTGACATTCACTGCGAGCACCAAACGGAGGAGGAGACCAGGGAGGGAGCCGGAGCGCCAGCTGACATGACCGCAAGGTAAGTATTTTCTTTCTTTTTTTTGCAGGATTTTTCTTTTCAGCGCTGCCCCCTTGCCACAACCAAAACTCCTGCTGGGCCACATTTACAGGCATGCTGGGCCGCATGCGGCCCGCGGGCCGCGGGTTGGAAAACCATGCTATAGAGGAACAAATCCTAATAGAAATCCATGCATGGATCACAACTAACACATTTCATGATTACTCCAAATCTATTCCAAAGAAGTTGAGGCATTTGTGACACTCCTCTTAAATGCATGCCTGAGAGCAAAAAGTTTATAAACAACTAGGCAACCCATACTGTAAAACAAATATTCCAGTACGCCCAGACATTATATACACACTGATGGTTTTAGTGTCTCAATAGAAGGTTATTACCAAATAGTACAGATGGTCCCAGCAGAATGCTTCGTGGACTATCCCATGAGGGTTGGTGCTGTGACTGCTCCATAACAGACCCTCAACATATATGGTAGGGTGCCAGAACATTGGACATAGGAGATTACAATCTCTAATTAGATATTGGGAGATGGAGTGCCGGATGGCCCAGTTTTCTGAATTCTAAACATATCTAAGGTTCTGATTTCTACTTTTAACAAATCTCTTTTAAGGCACTTCAAAAATGCAGCGAAGGCGGTCATTCATGTAAAAGGGAAAGATTTACCAGATTTGATTTCTGCATGTCAATGGAGTATATCACACATTAGCTAGTAATGCTGAGTTCATTGCTACCAGGTTCAGCTGGTTAACTATTAAAGAGTCAGATACATATAAAGGATATATTACTTTGGTACACTCTACCACAGATAAGCATATAGGTGTTCCACAGATATGTGTTGTTTACCAGGACTTTATCGTAAACATGAGCACATGTATCTTCCACTGTAAAGCTGGGTACACACTGGAGCAGTTTTGTCTAATAATTGGGCAAATCAACCAACATACAACCGTTCGGTCGTAAGTTGGGTTAGTGAGTATAGTGACTCGATGGTCGAAAGTTATTCCAAAGTGGTGATTGTCGGCTCATTTGGTTTGTCGTACTGTTAAAATTTTACGACCAATCACCTAACGATCATGTAGTGTGTATGCACTTATGCTCACGATCCCCATAGTGTTTACAGAGTCTGGCTTTTTTCAGCCGATGCTAGCAATGAATGTCCCGGTGAATAAATGTAAAGAGTACTGCAGAAGGAATAATTAATTTGTTCGTTCTGAGATAGAATGTTTTGCTTCAGAGTCAGGGAAGCTAAAGAAATTCGTTAAGACATGTGGATAGCTATAACGAGGCACTTTAATCAGAGTGACAATGTGACAAGAATGAAAGAATAAATATTGTGCTTTCATTCTCTGAAGACTGGACGACCAGATGGAGGACCAGATGAAGAGCACAGGTCTGAAGGTAAATTGTGTCAGTGTGTATGCATGAATCGTCAGACTGATCGAACCTTCAGTCGTAGGTACAATCGTTTAAGATAACATGTTGGAAATTTTTTCAGAGTGTACCTAGCCTTACTTTAAGTACCACCCGAAAGCTTTTGTTTGTGTTGCCTAAGTTGACTATTATAACAAAGAAAAGATGATAATATGGTAATGGTATTTCATTTTGTACGTCAAATGCTGTAGTTGGTTTTTATTGGATCAATAAATAAAGTTTAAAAAAAACCTAATGATAATAATTATATAGACATTCAGTAACTGCTTAGGTATCTATTTTTACATTCCATCCAACATAGGCACAAATTACATAGTTCCTACTACAATAATTTCTACATATTGTCATTTTAGAGACATGTGTCTCTATTGGTTAGAGACATAGGTCTATAATGTCTTTATTGGAATTATTTTCTAAATATATTCAGTTTTTGTATTCTTAACAAGGGCCAAAAACTTGTGGACCCCCTATAACCCCCATTGTGGGTCTCGAGCTGGACAGTTGAACCTTTTGTTAATAAATCCATATAGATTGTGTTACTATTCACCTTTACAGTTTACAGCTATGTTTATATTTATGATTAATTCACATTTGCAGCAATGAATCAAGTAAATTCTTCAAGCAAGAACACCTAATTTGGCTTCAAGCATATCATTTTGCTGAGGATTACTTTCATAGTAATTTTGTGTGTCTTATTTTATATCTCCCTTGTAATATTATTCATTCTTGCTCAGTTTATTTGTATACTTTTGTAATTCAGGTTTCTTTTCCACTTACACTGAAGTGTTTGTTTGCCCCTGTGCAGTTGTTAATTTTTTTTTCTATTTGAAACACTGAAAATTATTGTTAGTTTTTGACCTTTGTGTCTTTTGCCTTCTTTGCTCTTCTTGCTTATGTTGTGTTAAACAAGGAAAAGTGTTGTGAACCATAATTGTGGGCAGCTTCACAGCAGGTTTTTAGGTGCTTTTTTGCCATGGTGTCCGAGCTGTCTCCATCTGCTACTGTCTTGTGTGCTTCCCACAGGGGGATCTGGCTAATTTTGCAGTCAATTAGCAGAAGGGCTGCTTTTGTTCTCCAAGTGCAGGAGCCTCCATCCCCCATGGGCTCCTCTTACACCCTGGTTACAGCATTCAGATGTTACAAGTATTGCAAAAGCATATCATGTTGTTTTCTCCTCCTGACCTTTTTGACATTGTTGGGCAAACGCTGTCTCATGCAATCATAGACATCTTGCATTAAAAGAATAATGAGCCCATTCAAAACGTTGCTAATAGGCAGCATAAATAAACTCACTTAATCAGTTTAGGTTGATGTTTTCTGTTAAACTTGCCTAATTAAAATCTGTACACACAAGCACACACACTATATATATATATATATATATATATATATATATATATATATAAATATTTATTTTTTTATTTATAATATAATTACCAATTATATCCTTACTAAGATAGAAACAATACATCATTTTTTTTTTTTTATAATTCTAATGGAACTGTTAAAGGATTACTTCACCTTTTGTTCTTTTTGTTAGTGTATACAATTGCAAAATAAACCTAGAGGGGTCTAATTTGCAAATATAACCTCTATGCTATATATAACTGTTAGCCAGATGCAGTCTACAGAAAGTATATCTAACACTAACCTGTGCTGCAGTTTCCCCATCTTCATTGGATAGGACATACTGGTTCCTCTGTGTATAACCAGCCCCAACTGCTGCATCATTTTGCTGCACCTATTTGCATAATTAACACCTTTAAAATTGCTTCTCTGCCTTTTGGCTAAGATCAAGTTCAGTTGTGGCAGAGCTGCACTTAGTCCTCTGGCCAGAGGGCTGGGTAGGTTGCTTTAAAAGCATGGGACAATTGTGGCTCTGGAGTGGTGACCCGGGGGGGTGCCATAAATCACGGGTCAGAAGACTTTAATACAGATATCACGTGATTATGTTGGCACTTTTTACCATGTTCTTTTAGCACTGCCCTTATTCTTTGCTCTGGCCTTTTGGCTGGGTGAGAACATTTTTATAACCAGCCCAGCCATTAGACTGGGGTTGTATCCACTCAGCACTATTTATTTTTCTCCACGTTTGTGACCTTCACTTTTATGTTTTCACGTTTCTGGGTTTTAGTGTGCAGGTAGATCTAGGGGGGCCTGTGTGGCCCTGAGGTTCCGCCCCCCCTGAAACCATCGTCTGCCCTTCTTTCATGGGGTTGGGCCAGTTGTTGAGCCCTGTTGAAGCTTTGGTGGATCCCAGGGGCTAAAGGGCCCCCCTAGCCCTGCAGCGAAGGGGGTCTGAAGACCCTTGTCCCTTAAGGGACCTTTTGGTTCCGTGGGTCGGGACTAGGGCCTATGTTTTTTAAGGAGGGCCATGTTCCGCATCCCTTAATTCCAAGACTTTCAATAAAAAAACACCTTTAAAATGCACAAGCAATTATTGCAGCTCTCAATGGAGCTGATGCACAGTAAGCCGCAATTGCACCCCGCATTGCAGCCACAAATTGTGTTCACTAAAAAGCCGCAATTGTGCGCATATTCAAGGATGCAAGTTGCGTGCAGGTTTGCACCAGCATTATGTGCACTCGATTTACATCAGGCACTCGTCACATAAACCTACGGCCTTGTTCATTGCCATTTGCATGGTTTGCAAAATACATATACGCTATTAGGCATCAATAAAACTTCAAAAACCTCTCTAAATGACTCCCTGTGTCACATATGTGAAAAAATTTGCTTAAACACACACATGAAAGTCTAATATATATATATATATATATATGCAATGGAGATAGCACCGATCAGCGTGAGCAGAGTATTCACAAACAGCCAATCAGGAGCGGTTCGCTATTGCTGGCGACCATCATCATAATCATACGCTAATTGCAACTGCCTTTAATCACTCCCAAATAATACTAACAGGTGTGTCCTGGTCGTAATTGTGCAAACACGCCCTTACTGTTCTCAGCCTATGTTTGAATGCTCCTTCCCTTCCCCGTTCTGTCTCTCAAGGCACAAGCACGTTTAACTTTCAGAATCACATAGAAATGAATGTGGCCACTTTTCTGAGCATGCACAGAATTATTTCAGGCGGGAAACGCTGCACAAACAGCCACACTACTGACTCTGCATCAGGCCCAATGTATTTAATTCTGTATAAAACAGGTAAAGGAAGGAGAAACTGTTCCTGATTTATACTATAGAATAAATCATTACAATTATAATAAAAGTTTCATCTACTTTTTAAATACTCATGGGTGTAAAAATCTAGAGGAACTGTTAAATTGGAGAACACGTAAAAGTCTAGAATTTACTGTAATCTATAAATCATAAAAAAAAATTCTTAGACAGCACCAGCACATTTTATACTACTATTTATAGTGTCCTAATTTTAACTAAAGCTTCTCAGACTGATTACAATCTGCATTGTGAGGTATGATTACTTCTCTTTCTTTCTTGATGGCAAGTAAATTTTGATTTCCTTAACCTTTAATCTCCTCTGCTTCTTGCCTCTATGTGTGTGTAGTTAATGAATATACTTTCGCCGAGTGTTAAGCAATAAAATATTCACTGGATCTGATCTGGGGTTAACAGATTTCTGAAAATTTTATTGCGTGACAGCCTGTCCTGCATAATCTCCTCAGCTGTCTCATGTTCTAGGGCAAAAATGATCTTATGTGTCACTCTAATAGTCTAGAATTACACTTGTATCACTGTCACCAGCATATGGGTCTGTGTATACCCCTAGGCCCAGCTCCCTCTCTTTCACGGCATTTAAAATGATAACATTTGGCAAAGCCAGTTTTGACAGAAAGCAAACTCTCCTTTTCGCATTTGTGACAAAGCGAGCCACTAGAGGCCTGACACTGAGCAGCCAATCATCACACTCTTTACTAGATAATTATAGTGGGTTTCACTCATCTTAATAACTGCCTTGGTGCAATGGGAGACTTGAGTGCAAGTCTCCACTTAATTATACAGTCTTCATCTTAAGTGCTTAAATCATATGAGGGATTCAGCTGTGCAGACGGGATCATAGTTCTTCCCTTTTTCTTCCACTTTGACAAAACATATTGATTTTGTTGGGCAGTCAATTGGGGGCAGTGAGCACCTAAAGGAAAATAATGCAAACAGTATTTCAGGCAGCCTAAAGTGAAAAGGAAACAAGATCAATAGCTGCTTTAAAGTATGCCGAATGCAAGTGCTCTAAGCCAGTAAATATGTTTTTTATTGCTAAAGGCAAATTGTGAGACGGTATCTACAGGCAAAGAAACATAATGAAATAGTAATAAATGCGTAGAAAAATAATATTGTTTGCAAGTAAAGAAACAAGATAATTTATTAACTTAAATTTATGAAAAAAATAATTAGTCTTATTTGAAAGAGATACAAATCATGATTAGCATATTTTAGAAAAATTTTCATAAATGGAAAGTTTAATATTTAAGTTGGAAATGTCTACTTATGTAAAGGGCTACTAAAGTCCAAACTTAAAATGCACACATATGAACACTGGAGATAGATCTATGTTAGGCTAGGTAGGTACACACTGAAGAGTTTTCTGACCAATTTGTTATCTACAAAGATTGTACCTACGACTGAAGGTCTGATTGATCAGAAGATTCATGCATACATACTACACACAATTTATCTGCAGATCTGTGCTCTTCATCTCGTCCTCTAGTTGTTTAGAGAATGACAGCACAATAGTCACTCATTCACTCATTCTTGTCACACTGATTTAAACCACCTTGTTATTGCTAGCCACATGTCATATCGAATTTTGTTAGCGTCTGTGACTTTGAAACAAACTGTTCCATCTACATCACTCTCTACATTTAAGTCACTGTGACATGTTCATTGCCAACCTCGGCTGAGAAGATCTTGACCCTGTAAAGTCTATGGAGATTGTGATCGTGAGTGCATACACACTACATGATCCGAAGGTGACTGGAACGAAATTATTAAACAGTACGACCAACCATATGAAATGACAATCGGCACTTTGGAACGATTGTTGTTCATCGTGTGAGTACACACACTAATGTGATATGTGGCCGAGCAGGCATATATTAAGTGATTGGCCCGATAATCGTCTAAAAAACCTTCAGTGTGTACCTAGCCTAAAACTGTCATTTTACCATTACTCTGTTAACAAGTAAAGTATAACCATTACAGTCCATTATAAACAGTTGACGCACCTCTCACATCTTTAGTACAGTCCAGATCTATTACAGGTAGAGATGTTCACTGACCCCCGTGTTCTGGTTTTGGTTTTGGTTGTGGATCTGGATTAACGTTGTGTTTTAGTTTTGGCAAAACCGCCTTTGCGTGTTTTGGTTTTGGTTTTGGATCCCTATTTTTTTCTAAAATCCCTTTTTTTTGTGCTAAAGTGACATAATTTTGCTCTTTTTTTAACTACATTATTATTAACCTCAATAAACACTAATTCCAAGTCATTTGCAGTCAATTATGACCACCTCACAGGTCACAATATTATTTTCATACACTTTCAAACAAAGACTGCAGCGACCTGACTGGATGCTAAGCGACAGAGCAATGACTCAAACACACGGCATTCCTACCACATCTAGGAAACATTGCCACACAGCAGTGGCTGAAAAAAAAAGAAGTAGTGCAAGATGGAATTTTCCTTGGACCCTCCCTCCCACCCTTATTTAAGGTATTGAAAAGGACATGTACAGTTTTACAAACCAAGCACTCCAGCGACAAGCAGTGCCACTTTTGTGGCTGAAGTGCTTGGTTTGTTTGGGCCCCCACAAAACAAGCTAACAATGGGCTTAAGGCACCTAAGCAAACAGTGCTGTTAATGAACTCTACTGTGCTAAGTCATGCACCAGTGGAAGCAGTTCTTGCCAGTGATAAGAAGAAGGCCATTGCCATGCCTTGGCATAAGACCAAAAAATCCACCTCTTATGTGTGGAATTATTTTTACACAAATCCTGATAACAGTTGTCTAGCCATTTGTAGCATTGTAAAGCCACAGTCAGTAGAGGTAGGGACCTTAACCATCTAGGAACCTCATCCATGTTACGCTATTTGAAGCGAGTTCATGGAAAGCTTTTGTGAAAATCAGAAAACTTATGCTAAAAAAATAACAACAAGCAGTCCAGCATCAGCTACCTCCCTTCTCTCAGCTAGTTCCCAGCATCTGCAGCAATCTCCACCCCCAACACTTTCATCATTAATATCCTCACAAGTGATCGGAGTTAGTCCTGCATCCAAGTTGCTAAGGCGAGATGACTCCTTCCCTATCAAGGACTATTTAGAAAAATCCTTGAGCATTAGGCCCACTGCTGTTGCTCTTACTGCTGGGGTGGATCTTCAACCCAGAAGCAGACCAAGAAGAAGACTACTAGTAGTTTACAACAATTGACTGTAAAACAATCCTTAACAAGAGGAAGCACTTATGGCAACTGTCAACCAGTCGCATAGCGGATCACAGGCGCCATGGCAACTATACTAGTATTAGATCTGCGTCTAATATCCACCATTAATGCAGCAAGAATAAGTCAGTTAATAGAGGTCCTGTATCACCGTTACCAAATTCCATCTCAACATTTTACTAGACACGCAATTCCTCACCTGTACCAAGAGGTTACAAAAAATTATTTGGCAACAAAATGCCATGCTACCCACTCTACACTTAACCACAGATATGGGGACAAGCAGAACTGGGAAAACTAAAGATTATATGACTGTGAAAACCCACTGGGTTGGTAAATCGCCTTCAGCAGCAGGAACAGCAGCAGCATCTAACAAACAACACCAGGGGGTAAATGTATCATATCCCATTTTTTTCAACTCGCCGGGAATCGGCGAGTTGACAGCTAAAATTTAAAGCGGCGCTGGCTTGTAAAGGCAAGCGCTGCCTTTACAAGCCAGCGCCGCTTTAAATGTTAGCTGTCAACTCGCCGATTCCCGGCGAGTGGAAAAAAACGGGGTATGATACATTTCCCCCCAGATCTGTCAGAGGCAGGCTACTCTATGTATCATCTGCTTCACTAAGAGGCATATTATTATTATTTTTATTATTATTATTATTGTAATAGGGAAGACAAAGACACACATAAAACACGACATACATAATACAAGAGCAGACAAGGAAGACAAAATGAATGGAGACATGAAAACAAAGGGTATGGAGGACCCTACTCATTAGAGAGCTTACATTCTAAAGGAAAGTGAACACAGCTGAAACAAGAAAAGCGAGTCTGGCTCAGAGTGGAGATTTGGATAGTTGTGAGGGCAGGGCCATTGTCATGGATCAATGTCGAAATACAGCTAAGGAGCCATAGATAGGTGAAAAAACAAACAATGTTTATTGCTGGAGAGACTGAACAGATGATGTAATAATGGTCTTGTAGAATCTACCTTCTGACTCCCCCTGTCCTCCTCTCCCGCCCCTCTGCTTCAGACGATTATTCGGTCCCCTCTACTTCTTCCACTCCTCCCCCACCCCTCCCTCACCTCACCATGCCTCTTTTTATGCGGTTTTGGGTGTCAACTATAGCGAAAGCTCTGCCCCTTTATGCTAATGTCTTTGGTATATATCGTTACATGCCCCTCAAATGTTGCTTCAGTGTGTACGAAATTGCAATCATTGTTCACGACAACATGGCTGTAAAAAGTCGCTAAAGGGACGTTCGCTCTTCCCTTTATCGTCTTAAACAAGGCTAGTGTGTATGCAGTCCATGGACCGAGCAATTGGACCATCGATCGCATGTAAAATCGATCGGCATAAAAAGTTGGTGGAAAATTCTGTAGTGTACCCAGCTTAAGGGATTGAATTGTCATCAGATCCCTTCATATACATTTGATTGGACTCATTTTGCTCCTCCACGTTGCACTGATGGAATAGCATATTTCCAAGCACATTTCCAGCAATGTGATAACAAAAACTTTAAGTGCACAAAATTGTATACTGAGTAGAATTTTAGGAGAATTAGGTAAATGTTTATATTGTTAAAAGGGATGGTACTAAAGTGGTACATTTTTTACATTACACTTTTTCAGAGCGCACCTCTCAAACTTCAAAGTTCGCTGAACCATACAGGAGTGCCAGTGAAAAACCAACGTGTTTTTGTGTGCACATGAAGTGGGCTTTCTTAACGACCTCCACAGTAAACTCCATCCTCTCTCCCTCTTCCTACTTTGTGCGCTCTACTACTTTATGATCAGATACTCAGGAGCCATAGGATATGACATCACTTATTCATATCTCACAAGAGCCGATCCCCACAGCAGATTAAAGGTACAAGCTAAAGCAGTACTACACTAGCTTGTAGCTACAATCTGTCACTGGGATCAGTGATCACGAGACGCAGGAAAGGGATGTATCTTGCTCCCGTTTTCTGATTGTGGTGCAGACAGAAGAACCAACAACCTCCGTTTCTTCATTAGTTGCTCTGACTGTCTGCAGCACAGATAACAATGTAAAGGAATTGGAAGGCCGGATGTAGGCGGAAAAGGAAGTAGCATTGCTGCTATAAGATCTATACATTTAGTGCATGCTCCTTTAGACCATAAGATATAGTTATTCTCTAAGTCCCGATTTTAAATCTTAACAGTGTTTCTTATGGTCTAAAAATATTGTAATCTGCTGCTTGCATCCTTATTGAGATCTTTGGTAGACTTTATTCTATAAGTACTATATAGCCACTATTACAGGAATTCTTAACCTGTAGGTCAGTCCCCAAATCAAGGTTTGCCATATCATTTAGGTTCTATTGACAATATCAACTAGGATATTTTTTTTTTTGCAAATCAGATGTGCTCTACTAATTAATAAACTAATTATCAATACTAGTCTAACAATATTAGTTTTTTAGTCCGTGGTTTCCTATTCTGTAGGCACATGGGTGTAAGTAAAATCTTATTAGAGGTATGCTAGTATTAGAGATGGGCGGGCTCGGTTCCCCGAGATCCAAACCCGCCCGAACTTTGCCTATCCGAGTACCGCGCCGAGCAGGCTTGGTACTCTACCGCCCATTCGGAATCTAAATCGAGGCAAAACGTCATTGTGACATTGTCAGATCTCGGGGCTCGGTTCTCACGATATTTGAAATGCATAAATACCCACCTCCACGGCAATCCATCGCCATTTGACAGAGGGAGAGAGCAGGGTAAGGTCACAGGCTGTATTAGAGCAGGGACAGAGCAATAATTGTATACTTTATTCTTTCAATTATTATTGCAATTTTGATACCAATTCTATTAGCAATTGTTAGAGGAGGATAGAGGAGGCTTTTTTTTTTCAATATTTTGCACTACAAGTGCTTTGGGGTGTCCCATATTCCCCAGTGTGATACAATAATTTTTCTGGCTGCCAAAAGTCATATTTAGCAGCAGTATCTAATACAATATTTTGCCCTACAAGTGCTTTGGGGTGTCCCATATTCCCCAGTGTTAAACACTAATTTTTCTTGCTGCCAAAAGTCATATTTAGCAGCAGTATCTAATACAATATTTTGCACTACAAGTGCTTTGGGGTGTCCCATATTCCCCAGTGTGACACAATATTTTTTCTGGCTGCAAAAAGTCATATTTAGCAGCAGTATCTAATACAATATTTTGCACTACAAGTGCTTTGGGGCGTCCCATATTCCCCAGTTCGAAAACACTAATTTTTCTGGCTGCTAATAGTCATATTTAGCAGCAGTATCTAATACAATATTTTGCACTACAAGAGCTTTGAGGTGTCCCATGTTCCCTAGTGTGATACAATATTTTTTCTGGCTGCCAAAAGTCATATTTAGCAGCAGTATCTAATACAATATTTTGCACTACAAGTGGTTTGGGCTCATTAAAATGGATTAAAAGCAGTCCACATATGAGCAGAATCAGCAAGCAGGTGCTGGCACCAGTCCTGATGGTAGTGTTCCCAGTACGTCATCTGGTAAAGCCTATGTACATAGACTTTCTAAATCAGGGAAAAAAAACACACACCAAAAATTTTTTTTACTGTGTTGAAGCGAAAAAGAAGTGTAACTGAGGAAAAGTTAACTGCCGATAAAAAAAAAATTGCCAGCACGCCATTCTACACACGCAGTGGCAAACAAAGGTCACTTGTGACCAAGCAAGACCAAGTAATTTGGAGTCTAAAAGTGGTGCACAACTACTGTTACGTGTGAAAGCCGAGCTGCAAGAAAGCAGTAAGGCATTAGAGGATAATGTATGCTCTGAATCGGAAATGACACCAATCCCTGTGGAAAGTACATCCACCAGTGGTATGTCTAATCGCGAGCATTCTGTTAGTGTACCCATAAAGAACGGCCCTTTCAGCAGATCTGCTGATGTGTGCCTAAACAGCCCGAGTGTAGCCGTTGATATACAAATTGAGGATGCCACTTTAGAATTAGAAGAGGATGAGGGGGAGACTTGTGTAGGCGACGACGGCGCTAATAAGGATGTTGATGAGGATGAGGTTGTTTGTGTAAGTCCTGCACCAGTGGCAGCAGTTCTGGCACGTGACAAGAAAAAGGCCATTGTCATGCCTGGGCATAAAACAAAAAAATCCACTTCTTATGTGTGGAATTATTTTTACCCAAATCCAGACAACAGTTATATAGCCATTTGTAGTGTATGTCAACCCACAGTCAGTCGGGGGGAAGGAACTTTAACCATCTTGGAACCTCGTCTATGTTACATCATTTGACGAGAGTTCATGACAAAGTATTGGTAAAAGCTGAAAGTTCTTCCAAAAAAATTACAAGCACTCCATCATCAGCTAGGACCCTTCGGTCACCTACATCCCGACGGCTACAAAATAAACCCAAAACACCATCCTCATCAATATCCTCAGTAGTGCTTGGAGTTAGCCCTACATCCCACTTATTAAGGCTGGATGACTCCTGCACTATTATTGATTCCTCTGAAGAGAGTGTTAGTCCCACTGCTGCTGCTGCTGTTGCTGCTGCTGGGGGTGACTCGTCATCCCAGAGGAAGGCCAAGAAAAAGAGCAGTCCTACATTTCAACAATTAACCGTGAAACAATCATTTGCTAGGGGAAGCAAATATGACAGCAGTCACCCAGTCGCAAGCGAATCACCGACACCATGGCTACCATGTTAGTGTTAGATCTTCATCCAATATCCACAATAAACGCAGCTGGTTTTTCACAGTTAATTGAGGTTTTGTGTCCGCGTTACAGAATTCCATCGCGACACCATTTTTCCTGTAAAGCTATTCCACAACTATACCAAAAAGTGTATAAAAATGTAGAGATTGCGCTGAAAAATGCATTCTGCCCACTGTCCACTTAACCACAGATATGTGGACAAGTGAAAGTGGGCAAACCAAAGACCATATGACTGTGACAGCCCACTGGGTTGGTCATTCGCCTTCACCAGCAGGAACAGCAGCAGCATGTACACCACTACGTAACATTTGTCACAGGCAGGTCACTCTTTGTATCACCGGCTTCACTAACAGGCATACAGCTGACAATTTGTTACGCAAACTAAGATATGTGATTGATACATGGCTTATACCACTTGGACTCTCCCCAGGATATGTCATTTCTGATAACGTCAACAATATAGTGCGAGCATTACAACTGGGTGAATTCCATCACATTCTCTGTATTGCTAACACCATTAACTTGGTGGTGCAGAGCTTCCTAAGAAATAACCGTGAGGTGCAGGAGAGGCTTTTGGTGGTCCGTAAAATTTCAGGCCATTTCAGGCAATCTGCCACAGCATGTAGGAGATTGCAGCAGCTCCAAGAACAATTTAACTTGCCCTGCCACCAACTTAAGCAAGAGGTGTTAACTAGGTGGAATTCCACCCTGTACATGCTTCAGAGAATGGAGGAACAGCGCAAAGCCATCCAAGCGTATTACACAAGCCATGACATTGGGAAAGGAGTATGTATTTCACTCTTGCACAGTGGGGAATCCTTTCAGTGCTGTGCAAGGTGCTGAAACCATTTGAAGTTGTGATGTGTGAAGTATGTGCAGACTCTGCTAGCTTGAGCCAAATCATTCCTTTAATTAGACTATTGGAAAAGCAGCTTGAGAAACTGAAGGAGGAGATGAAAGCAAGCAATTCCGCAAAGTATTGTAGATCAAGTACTTAATTCGCTTCACAATGATCCTCGAGTTATTAAAATCTTGAACTCGGATCCCTACGTTTTGGCCACTGTGCTTGATCCAAGGTTTATGACTACATTGAGTCTTTGCTTCAAAATGAGAGCGATGTGAACTTTTGCAAGGAGCTATTGCTCAGCAAAATGGCCGCTGAACTGGGCCTTGGCTTGACGACGTGTCCTCCTTCATTTTCTCAAGCATCTGCTGCTCGTAACAAATTACATTTTCCAAAAAGAAGCAAAGAAGACACAGGGGGTAGACCAGAACAGTTTAACATCTGGGCTGGTATGAAGGATTTTTCAAAAAAATGTGTGACCTTGCCCATAACTCTATCCAATCCGAGTATTAACATGCAAATCATGGTGGAGGATTATTTTCAAGAGGTAATTGATATGGAAATGTCAGACAGTCCCTTTCCTTACTGGGAAGAAAAGCAGGCTATTTGGAAACCCATGTACAAACTTGCTTTGCAATACCTAAGCTGCCCACCCTCCAGTGTGTACTCTGAACGAGTATTGAGCACAGTCGGGAACCTAGTCAGTGATCGCCGTAGGAGGTAACTTCCAAAAAATGTTGAGAAAATGATGTTTATTAAAATGAACTACATCTTCCACGAGGAAGGCCTTCACCATCAATGACATCCAAGCACTGACTGTTCTCTAATGGCGGATTCAAGCAGCGATGAATTGATAGTCTGTGATGATGACGTACACACTGATGAGGGTGAGGATAAAGCTGAAGATAATGATGATAACATCTTTTTAAAACTTTCTTTTTAAGTGTAGGGTGCAATCTACCCCCAAATAGGAAAGGGACTTGGGACATTTCTATATCACGTACCGTCTTGAAAGGCTGCTGTTTTGGCATTTTCTCAATAATGGTAGGGTGTCATACACAGACTGACTCCAAACTGTCTTTGTCCATTTCAATTAATATTGTACAGTCTACAATGGCTGAATTTTTTAGTATTTTCTACAAGTGGAGGAGGGCCTATAGAGACAGAGACCAAACTGCCTTTGTCCATTTCAATTTATATTGTACAGTCTATAACGGCTGAATTTTTTAGTATTTTCAACAAGTGGAGGGGGGCCTATAGAGACAGAAACAAAACTGCCTTTCTCCATTTCAATTAATATTGTAGAGTCTATAATGGCTGCATTTTTTATTATTTTCTTCAAGTGGAGGTGGGCCTATAGAGACAGAAACAAAACTGCCTTTGTCCATTTCAATTAATATTGTACAGTCTATAACGGCTGAATTTTTTGGTATTTTCGACAAGTGGAGGGGGGCCTATAGAGACAGAAAGCAAACTGCCTTTGTCCATTTCTTTATATATTTAACAATAAGTGTAGGGTGTAATATACACCCAAAGACGATGGCTGAATTGCCAATAGGCATAGATGGAGAGGAAGACAATCTGGTTTGTGTAAAGAACTAATGATGGCCTACCAGGAATTAAAATGTTTTTTTTCATAATTTATTACCTTTACAATTACCTTACTTATCCAAGAAACAGGTGGAGCACTAAATTAGGTTATTTTAGGCACAAACAAATTGATTTTTAAACAAAATTGCAAAACAAAACCAAACAAAGGCAAAACCAAAACACGCAAGGGTGGTTTTGCCAAAACCAAAACCAAAACCTGAAGGTAATACAGATCCAAAACCAAAACCAAAACACAGGGTCAGTGACCATCTCTAGCTAGTATATACTTTAAATATAAATATTTGACATACAGTAATATGCAATACAGCACAACTTAAGATAAACTATACACAATGTTACACACATAAAATAATGTAAAAAGGCAAAGGGAAATGGCAGCAGTTCCCAAAGTATGACAGTTCCCAAAGCAGTTCCCAACCCTGTGACAGCGCCGCTGCACCCCATGGAGCTGCGGCGCTGTCACAGGGTTGCCCTCAGAAAAAAAAAAAAGAACTTACCAATCCAGCGCCGGATCCTCCTCCTCACTGTTCTCACTTACTGCCGGGCGTGACGTCATCACGTCTAACAGTGTCAGTGAGGAGCAGCAGCAGAGAGGACATCAGGACAGAAGACAGCAGAAAATGAGGAAAGAAGGTGAGTAAAGGAACGGAGAGTGAAGGGGGACAGAGAGATGCTGAAGGGGGGGACAGAGAGAGAGACGCTGAAGGGGAGGAGGACACAGAGATAGAGACGCTGAAGGAGGGGACAGAGAGAGAGATACGCTGAAGGAGGGGGACACAGCGAGAGAGATACTGAGGGAGGGGGACAGAGAGAGAGAGACGCTGAAGGAGTGGGACATAGAGAGAGACGCTGAAGGAGGGGGGCAGAGAGAGAGGCGCTGAAGGAGGGGGACACAGAGAGAGACGCTGAAGGAGGGGGACAGAGATAGAGATGCTAAAGGGGGGGCAGAGAAAGACGCTGAAAGAAGGGGGGGACAGAGAGAGACGCTGAAAGGGGGACAGAGAGAGTCACTGAAGGGGGGACAGAGAGAGAGACTGATGGGGGACAGAGAGAGACACTGATGAGGGACACTGAGAGATGCTGAAGGGGGGGACAGAGGGAGATGCTGAAGGGGGGGACAGAGTGAGATGCTAAGGGGGGACAGAGTGAGAGCTAATGAAGAGGGGACAGTGAGAGCTGATGAAGAGGGGGACAGTGAGAGCTGATGAAGAGGGGGACAGTGAGAGCTGATGAAAAGGCGAAGATGGGGACACAGAGTGTGAGATGGCGAAGAGGGGGACACAGAGTGTGAGATGGCGAAGGGGATACAGAGTGATATGGTGAAGGGGCGCAGTCATATGAAGGAGGGGTTTAAATACATCTTACATCATTATGACCCAACTACTTAAAAAACAGGTCTACCCCGTAATTATTTTGGCTTAGGTGTGCCTTGGAAAAATTATGGTGACCCTAAGGGTGCCTCGAACTGAGAAAGTTTGGGAACCACTGAACTAAGGTATATAAACAGTCAATAAAGCATTTATATAGAAAGAAGAAAATATGCTACACTCACATGTTTTTTAAATAATCTCCTCTAATATCCACTTTTTGACAAATTGCATTCCTCTTATTAAATGTTGAACATAGTGTGTTATTTAAAGTAGTTTAATGCAAAACAATTAAAGCTGTTCTGCTGGTCTCATAATTTGCTGTTCCCTTCATGAGATAATCCTGAAAGCAAATATACTGCAAAGGCTCTTTACTAAGCAGATTGTTAACGTGGAAATTGGCATATGCTACAGGCAGTCAGTTAGAACTAGGTGGTTCACTATTTTGCCAGCCTGTGTAATTACTAAGGGCGTGTGTACACAGATTTTCATCATGAAAAGATATGAACATGGATACTAATACAGGTAAGTAAAGTTACATAATCACTAATGAATACCTCTCTTAAGCGTATGTATGTATGTATGTATATATATATATATATATATATATATATATATATATAGGAGTCCTGTTTGTATCTAGTGTGAAGCATGATTTCTATTAACTTGATGTCATCATTAAACTAGAATGCTGAAAACAGTGACTTAGTCAAAGGAGTAGTATTATCAATTGCATTACCATTAATAGTTTTATTGACACTAAATACTGATTAATACTTTACATGGTTTACTGTTAAAAGGTAATCCTGCATTATGCCCATTAAATTAACATAGTTAAGTAATTTAAGTCAGCTATAGGAAATTGGATAACTAATGCTTATGCCATTGCATTGTATCCATTATTGTTTGTGAGATTATTTTAATTTATACTATGCTTAACTTTATTTTAATTTTAATTAAGTCAAATACTTGTTCACCTGTCTCAACCTGATAAAGTGCACTTTAGGTTTATTTGGGTGAGTATAGGCAAAAGCAAAAAGGGTGAAGCACCCAATTTCCAGTGGAGCAGGGTAACTAGCACAAGCTCTGGCTGCTCAACAGGGTAATTAGCACAATCTCTGGCTGCTCAACCCATGCTACACTCCTGAGGGAAATTGTTCCCTTATTACATCATCAGCCATGAATTATTATTTTACTTCCCTTTACGTATAAAGTGGCACCAAAAGCCATAGTGCTGTGCAATAATGGGTTACATATACAGATATCTAAAGGTAGAAAGACCTTGCTTCGCTTTCAATCTGAGATAATAAGTATTTATATGTGTCTGTTTTTTATAGTGTTTTGTTTAAACACATTAAACCAGTTGGTCAATTAGTCAACTGTAATTTGTAAATAAAATATTTGCTCATTTCCATATTGCATATCCGCCGCCGGTAATCACTTTCTTTTATGTAAACATGTAAATAAATACAATAAAAAAATGTATTTAAATAAAAAATAATGTTTTGGGAATAAAATTTATAGCACTGGTTTCTTACAACAATCGTAGATATATTTTTCATCTACAATCAAATAACCAGGGTTGCACTAAACATTTTACTAAAAATTAGAAAGTGCAATCAACCAAATTTCAAAATATGTTATTGGACGGCCTACTTACAGGTACATCCACTGATCTGTGGTGAAATTCAAGACATGACCTGCTCAGAGAAGCCTTCACTTCAGGGATAGTTGTTAGATGTAGTGCAGAGTCTGCAGTTAGGAAAAAGGTTCTATATTAATAGTTAGTCTGAGGTGCCCCCACAACAAGGAAGCAGGAGGCAAGCAGTACAGACTAGTCTTCACTCAAAAACTGGCTGAGGTAAATACTGGGATATCCACAAAAGCATCAGTGAAGCAAGACTCAAACTATATGGACTGGAGAACACAGTGCATGATACGCACATGCATACTGTATGCATGCAAAACAAAATATTCCATAAAATAAACTAACAACTTATAATACTATATTCAATAATAAAAATTTGGGGTTTAAAAATTAATAATTTTTTTGTTTTGTTTACATTAAATACATAAATCATAATGTCCTTAATGCATATTCTACATATAATGCATTTTTATATTCCTTTCATACAAGTGTTCTATGCTATCTAGTGATGCATACATGTAGTTTTCAATATACATGATGCTGTGACAGTAATCACTATCAGTCGGCACTTACACCTGTCCTGTAGCTAGTTAAATTAAACGGGTAAAAAAACATTTACTTTAAGAAACCCAGCCGCATCTGCACGCCCTTACTGTACATTGCCTATGTTCATCCATCCCTTCCCACATCCGTTCTACCCTTCAAGTTGTAGACAGATGTAAGTGTTTTTGGATTTGGACATGAATTGCATGCAATTGCGTTTATTGGCGGAGGGTTCAGTACTGAGCATGCACAGTGCTATTTCATGCAAGATACTGCACACAAAGAGACTTATGTCTGAACATGAATCAGGCCCCATTTGAGGTAAATTAGTTCTCATCAGCACAAAGGCAATAGAAAGTCCAGTTCATAACTACTGAATTAATATATAAAAATTAGACCAGTAGTGTCTGGACGTATCTATGGTTACTGGCAGTCTGCAGGCTATACTCACAATTGCAGTGCAGCAGGAGCTCTGTCTATACTAGAGATGGGCAGGCTCGGTTCCCCATGATCCGAATCCAATCCGAATTTAGCCTATCCGAGTACCGAGCCGAGCACGCTCGGTACTCTCCCGCCCATTCGGAATCGAAATCGAGGCAAAACGTCATTGTGACTAGAGATGGTCACTGACCCCCGTGTTTTGGTTTTGTATTCGGTTTTGGATCTGGATTACCGTCGTGTTTTGGTTTTGGTTTTGGTTTTGCAAAACCGCCTTTGCGTTTTTTGGTTTTGGTTTTGTTTGGTTTTGCTTTGCTAAAAATTACATTTATTGGTGCTAAACTAACATAATTTAGGTATTATTTTGTAGCTACTTTATTATTAACCTCAGTAACACTAATTTCCAGTCATTTTTTATTCAATTTTGACTACCTCCTATGATTTTCATACACTTCCAAAGAAAAATTGCTGCAGTTCTTGCCAGTGATAACAAAAAGGCCATTGTCATGCCTGGGCATAAGACCAAAAATCCACCTCTTAAGTGTGGAATTATTTTTACACAAATCCTGGCAAGAGTTGTCTATCCATTTGTAGTGTTTTTAAAGCCACACTCAGTAGAGGTAGGGACCTTAACCATCTGGGATCCTCATCCATGTTTTGTCATTTTTCAGCGAGTTCTTGGAAAACTGTTGGGAAAATCAGAAACTTAGGTTAAAAAAAATAACAACAAGCAGTCCAGCATAATCTACCTCCCTTCTCTCATCTACATCCCAGCACCTGCAATCTTCCACCCCCCAACACCTTCATAATCAATATCCCCTGTACCAACATTTGGCAGTTAAACAATCCTTTGCAAGAGGAAGCAAGAATGAAACCTGTCACCCAGTCACAAAGTGGATCACAGACGCCCTGGGTACTATGCTAGTGTTAGATCTGCGTCCAATTTCCACTATTAATACAGTTAGTTGAAGATATTTAATTGAGGTGTTCTGTCCCTGTTAGCAAATGTCATCACTATACCATTTTTCTAGAAAAGCTAATTCTCTCCTGTACCGGAAAGTTCATTTAATTATTGGAGCAACAAAATGGCATTCTACCCACTGTACTCTTAACCACAGATATGTGGACAAGTGGAACTGGGCAAACTAAAGATTAAATGACTGTGAAAGCCCACTGGGTTGATCATTCGCCTTCCCCAGCATGGACAGCAGCAGCATGTACCCAGGTACGTCACATTTTTGAGAAGTAGGCTACTCTGTGTATCAGCGGCTTTAGTAAGAGGCATACAGCTGACAATCTGTTACAAAAACTAAGGGATGTCATTAAAAGATGGCTAATCCTGCTTGGACTCTCCTGAGGATATGTCATTTCTTATTACGACCCCAATATTGGTCAAGCATTACAGCGGGGTTGAATTCCATCACATTTCCTGTTTTGCACACACTATCAACTTGGTGTTACAGAACTTTTTAAAAATGACATGCAGGAGATGCTGTTTGTGTCCAGAAACATTAAGGGCGTATTCAATTGTTAGCGTTAACGCTAGCAAACGAGTGCTCGAAAAATCTTACCGTTAATACGGTAATTACATGCGGAATTTCAGCTCGCAGCTCCCTGAGCTTCCGCGAGTAAACCACCGTATTAACGGTTTTCGCGCGCAATATTACCGTATAAACGGTAATATTTTCCGAGCGCTCGTTTTTCAGCGTTAACGCTCACAATTGAATACGCCCCTTAGGGTCAATTTCTGGTTTTTGCAGCAGCATGTAGGAGAATGCAGCAGCTGCAAGAAGACTAGCATTTGAGGGGAATATACTTGATTCCAGTGAAGTAGTTACCTGTGAAGAAAGTGCAGACACGGTTAGCTTGAGTCAAGTGATTGCCTTAATAATACATTTTGAAAAGGTGCTACAGAAAATTATAGTGTGAAATAAAACAAAGTAAATGTGCTAACTATATTTTAATTGCAGACTAAATACTTAATTTTCTTCGCAAGGATCCCAGACTTATCAACATCTGGTTTGGACGTCTTCTCCTTCAGTTTCTCTGGCAACTGCTTGTTGTAAAAAAAATTGCTTTCCCAAGACACCCAGTGGTGATGTAGATGAGTCCGTACAACATTTTGATATTTGCTCTGCTGTAAAAGAATTGCCCAAAAATCGTGACAGCTCTGCCCTAAAATCAACTAGTAATTCCATTTGGAAAGCCATTATCGGCAATTACATCATACTATACAGACTTCTATGATGTTGGGATGAATTAGTATTGTTTGAGGAAGATTATCACTAAACCCTGCCACCTCTCCTGTTTCGGAGTGAGCTATGGTACAATAAAATGTAACTGCAGATCTAGACCAAGACTGTCAGCCCTATTATTTCTATTTCAGCAAATACAATTAGCAATGGAGCAATGGAGCTCTTCTCTTTGGGTGTTACCTATATAACGCAGCACAATTTGCCTGCAAATTCTACAGACAATTTGCCTGTCTTCCTCTTCATCAATGACTCTTAGCAATTGAGCACTCGTCTTTGGGTGTATATTACACCCAAACATTATTAGTGCAAATTATGAAAAATAAAGTTTAATCCCTGATAGGCCCTCCACCATCCTTTGCATGTTAATAGTAGGATTGGTTGGAGTTATGGTCAAGGTCACACATTTTTTGGACAAATCCTTCAAACCAGCCCAGATGTCAAACTATTGTGATCTGCCACCTGCGTTCATCTCTGCTTGTGTTTGGAAAGTGCAAATTGGTGCCAGAACCTCACGTGTCAGAACTGCTGCCACTGGTGCCACACTGCTGCCTCTGGTGCAGGACTTACACAATCAACCGCAACATCATCAGCGCCCTCGTCGGATAACCAAATCTCCCCCACATCCTCTTCTAAAGACAAAGTGTCATCCTCACTTGGTGTATAACCGGCTATACTCGGGCTGTTTAGGCACACATCAGCAGAACTGCTGAAAGGTCCCCTCTTTATGGGTACACTAACAGAATGCTCACGATTAGACATCTCACTGTTGGATGGACTCTCCACAGGGATTGGTGTCATTTGTGATTTAGAGCAAACATTATCCTCTAATGCCTTACTGTTATCTTGCAGCTCGGCTTTGACGCGTAACAGTAGTTGTGCACCACTTGTAGGCTCGGTAACATTTTTTGATCTGCCACTAATAGACAAAGTTGAAGGCCTCATTCTCTCTTTGCCACTGCGTGTGTAGAATGGCATGTTGGCAATTTTTTTTTTATCGGCAGTTAACTTATGCTCAGTAACACTTTTTTTTTCGCTTCAACACAGTAAAAAAAATTTTTGTTTTTTGGACTGATTTCGAAACACTGTGTAGTTTGACATCGCCTTGCCCAGATGACATACTGGGAACACTAACATCAGGACTGGTGACAGAACCTGGTTGCTCATTCTGCTCATATGTGGACTGCTTTGAATCCATTCTCAGCCCAAAGCACTTGTAGTGCTACAAATTATTTGGTAGATACTGCTGACAGATAGTAATTTTGACAGCCAGAAATATTTATGCACAATTATGGGGGACACCCCAAAAGCACTGGGGAGTGCTAAAAATTATTTGGTAGATACTGCTGACAGATAGTAATTTTGACAGCCAGAAATATTTAGGCTCTCTCCCTCTGTCAAATGGCGATGGATTGCTGTGGAGGCGTGTATTTATAATTTTTAAGTATCGCGAGAACTGAGGCCCGAGATCCGACGACGTCACAATGACGTTCGGCCTCGATTTGGATTCCGAGCGGGCGGGAGAGTACCGAGCCTACTCGGCTCAGTTCTCGGATACAAAAAATTCGGGTGGGTTTAGTTCTCGGGGAATCGAGCCCGCCCATCTCTAATTGTGACGTATTCGTATTTCTGAGCTAGGTTCTCGCAAGATTTGAAAAGCATAAATACCCGCCTACACAGCAATCCATCGCCATTTGACAGAGGGAGAGAGCAGGGTTAGGTCACAGGCTATATCAGCGCAGGGACAGAGCAATAATTGGACACATAATTGTTTCTATTCTATACAATTCTAATCTTAACACCAATTGTTACAGCAGTAAGAGGAGGATAGAGGAGGGTTTTTTTTCAACTTCTGGCACTCCAAGTGCTTTTCGGGTGTTCCTTATTCTCCATTCTTTTGCAGTAATTTATCTGGCTGTCAAAAGTCATATTTGTCAGTAGTATAAAAAAACAAATATTTAGCACTCCAAGTGCTTTTGGGGTGTCTCATATTCCCCAGTGTTTTACTGTAATTTTTCTGGCTGTCAAAAGTCATATTTGTCAGCGGTATCTAAAACAAATATTTAGCACTCCAAGTGCTTTTGTGGTGTCCCATATTCCCCAATGTTTTACTGTAATTTTTCTGGCTGTCAAAAGTCATATTTGTCAGCGGTATCTAAAACAAATATTTAGCACTTTTGTGGTGTCCTGCGAACACGCCATTCTACACACGCAGTGGCAAAGAGAGAATGAGGCCTTCGCCTTTCTCTATTAGTGGCAGATCGAAAAATGTTACAGTGCCTTTTTCTTGTACGGTCACTTGTGAACATGCAAGACCAAGTAATTTGGAGTCTACAAGTGGTGCACAACTACTGTTACGCGTCAAAGCCGAGCTGCAAGATAACAATAAGGCATTAGAGGATAATGTATGCTCTGAATCAGAAATGACACCAATCCCTGTGGAGAGTCCATCCAACAGTGGTTTGTCTAATAGTGAGCATTCTGTTAGTGTACCCATAAAGATGGGCCCTTTCAGCAGTTCTGCTGCTGTGTGCCTGAACAGCCCGAGTGTAGCTGGTGATACACAAATTGAGGATGTTACTTTAGAAATAGAAGAGGATGAGGGGGAGATTTGTGTAGATGACGAGGGCGCTAATGAGGATGTTGATGAGAATGAGGTTGTTTGTGTAAGTCCTGCACCAGTGGCAGCAGTTCTGGCACGTGACAAGAAAAAGGCCATTGTCATGCCATTCCATAAAACAAAATAATCCACCTCTTATGTGTGGAATTATTTCTACCCCAATCCAGACAACAATTGTATAGCCATTTATAGTGTATGTCAAGCCACAGTCAGTCGAGGGGAGACCTTAACCATCTTGGAACCTCGTCTATGTTACGCCATTTGACGAGAGTTCATGGCAAAGTGTTGGGAAAAGCTGAAAGTTCTTCCAAAAAAATTACAAGCACTCCATCATCAGCAAGGACCCTCCGGTCACCGACGGCTACAAAATGAACCCACCACACCATCCTCATCAATATCCTCAGTAGTGCTTGGAGTTAGCCCTGCATCCCACTTATTTAGGCTGGATGACTCCTGCACTATTATTGATTCCTCTGAAGAAAGCGTTAGTCCCACTACTGCTGCTGCTGTTGCTGCTGCTGGGGGTGAATCGTCATCCCAGAGGAAGGCCAAGAAAAAGAGCAGTCCTACATTTCAACAATTAACTGTGAAACAATCATTTGCTAGGGGAAGCAAATATGACAGCAATCACCCAGTCGCCAAGCGAATCACAGACGCCATGGCTGCGTCCAATATCCACAATAAACGCAGCTGGTTTTTCACAGTTAATTGAGATTTTGTGTCCTCGTTACAGAATTCCATTGCGACACCATTTTTCCCTTAAAGCTATTCCACAACTATACCAAAAAGTGTGTACAAATGTAGAGATTGCACTGAAAAATGCCATTCTACCCACTGTCCACTTAACCACAGATATGTGGACAAGTGGAAGTGGGCAAACCAAAGACTATATGACTGTGACAGCCCACTGGGTTGGTCATTAACCTTCACCAGCAGGAAAAGCAGCAGCATGTACACCGCTACGTAACATTTGTCACACGCAGGCCACTCTTTGTATCACCGGCTTCACTAACAGGCATACAGCTGACAATTTGTTACGCAAACTGAGAGATGTGATTGATACTTGGCTTATACCACTTGGACTCTCCCCAGGATATGTCATTTCTGATAACGCCAACAATATAGTGCAAGAATTACATCTTGGTTCTGCAGAGATTCCTACGAAATAACCGTGAGGTGCAGGAAATGCTTTCGGTGGCCCGTAAGATTTCAGGCCATTTCAGGCATTCTGCCACAGCATGTAGGAGATTGCAGCAGCTCCAAGAGCAGTTTAACTTGCCCTGCCACCAACTTAAGCAAGAGGTGGTAACTAGGTGGAATTCCACCCTGTACATGCTTCATAGGATGGAGGAACAGCGCAAAGCCATCCAAGCATATTGCAAAGCCATGACATTGGGAAAGGAAGGGGGATGTATTTCACTCTTGCACAGTGGGGAATCTTTTCAGTGCTGTGCAAGGTGCTGAAACCATTTGAAGTTGTGACGTGTCAAGTTAGTGCATATTCTGCTAGTTTGAGCCAAGTCATTCCTTTAATTAGACTATTGGAAAAGCAGCTTGAGAAACTGAAGGAGGAGATGAAAGCAAGCAATTCCACAAAGTATGTTGGCCTTGTCGATCAAGTACTTAATTCGCTTCACAATGATCCTCGAGTTATTTTGATCTTGAACTCGGATCACTACGTTTTGGCCACTGTGCTTGATCCAGGGTTTAAGACCTACATTGAGTCTTTGCTTCAAAATGAACGAGATGTGAACTTTTGCAAGGAGCGATTACTCAGAAAGTTGTCCGCTGAACTGGGCCTTGGCTTGATGACGTGTCCTTCAGTTTCTCAAGCAGCTGCTGCTCGTAAAAAATTTAATTTTAAAAAAAGATGCAGGGAAGATGCAGACGGCAGACCAAAACATTTTAACATCTGGGCTGGTTTGAAGGATTTTTCAAAAAAAATGTGTGACCTTGCCCATTACTGCATTCAATATGAGAATTAACATGCAAAGGATGGTGGAGGATTATTTTCAAGAGGTAATTGATATGGAAATGTCAGACAGTCCCTTTCCTTACTGGGAAGAAAAGCAGGCTATTTGGAAACCCATGTACAAACTTGCTTTGCAATACTTAAGCTGCCCACCCTCCAGTGTGTACTCTGAACGAGTGTTCAGCACAGCAGGGAACTTAGTCAGTGATCGCCGTAGAAGGTTACTTTCCAAAAATGTTGAGAAAATGATGCTTATAAAAATGAACTACATCTTCCACGAGGAAGGCCTTCACCATCCAAGACATGCAAGCACTGACTGTTCTCTAATGGCGGATTCAAGCGGCGATGAATTGATAGTCTGTGATGATGACGTACACACTGATGAGGGTGAGGATGAAGCTGAATATGATGACGATCACATGTTTTTAAAACTTTCTATTTAAGTGTAGGGTGCAATCTACCCCCAAAGAGGAAAGGGACTTTGGGCATTTCCATATCACGTACCGTCTTGAAAGGCTGCTGTTTGGGCAATTTCTCCTTAAGGGTAGGGTGTCATAGACAGAGTGACCCCCAAACTGGCTTTGTCCATTTTTCTTAATATTGTAAAGTCTATAACGGCTGAATTTTTGGTATTTTATACAAGTGGAGGGGGGCCTAGAGAGACAGAAACCAAACTGTCTTTCTCCATTTCAATTAATATTGTACAGTCTATAACGGCTGAATTTTATTTTATTTTATACAAGTGGAGGGGGGCCTAGAGAGACAGAAACCAAACTGGCTTTCTCCATTTTAATTAATATTGTACAGTCTATAACGGCTGAATTTTTTGGTATTTTATTCAAGTGGAGGAGGGCCTAGAGAGACAGAAACCAAACTGGCTTTCTCCATTTCAATTAATATTGTACAGTCTATAACGGCTGAATTTTTTTGTATTTTCGACAAGTGGAGGGGGGCCTATAGAGACAGAAACAAAACTGCCTTTGTCCATTTCAATTAATATTGTACAGTTTATAGTGGCTGAATTTTTGGTATTTTATACAACTGGAGGGGGGCCTATAGAGACAGAAACCAAACTGCCTTTGTCCATTTCTTTACATATTTAACTATAAGTGTAGGGTGTACTGTACATCCAAAGACGATGGCTGCATTGCCAATATACATAGATGGAGAGGAAGACAATCTGGTTTGTGTGTAGAATTAATGAAGACCTACCTGGAATTAAACAGTTTTTTTGATAATTTATTAGCTTTACAACTACATTGCTTATCCAAGTAACAGGTGGAGCACTAAATTTCGTTCTTTTATGACCAAAAACATTGATTTTTGAACAAAATAGCAAAACAAAATCAAACAAAACCAAAACCAAAGCCAAAACACGCAATGGCGGTTTGGCAAAACCAAAACCAAAACACAACGGTAATCCAGACCCAAAACCAAAACCAAAACACGGGGGTCAGTGAGCATCTCTAGTCTATACTCACTCAACTTCAATCACCAGGGTTAGAGGAACAGGTGTTGAGTTCCTCCTCTGACCTCTGGTGCACAGCAGGAGACTGTACCTCCACCGGGCCTGAAGCTCTGATATGAGCCCTAAATGTGCCGGCCAGGCAGTGTAATTAAAATTTGGGAGGCCCCCTCTCCTCCCTGGAATCCAGTACCCACTTGCCTATAAGGCATTTTTCATTTAAAAAATAATAATTTAAATGGTCAGTGGAGGGTAGCTGTTGACCCCATAGGATTCAACTGTCCCTAGGTTCTAGCCTAATAGGTAATAAGGCCCTGCAAACATATGTTGAAAGACAGTGGTGTGAAACACACCTTTATGTGAAACAAAGTTCATATATCGACTTATTGCTATAGTGCCCGCTAGGGTTACAACTTGGGCAGTAAAAATTGCACTTTATGCTAATAATATTAATAGGGCAGAAACATAAGAGTAATAAGAAGGCAGTATTTTTTTCCTTTTTTTTTTATTAGAAAAGGTGACAACCACACTACCAACATATACCACAGAACTGCACAATCAAATTATTTAATTTTGAAAATATCAGCCAGTGGTGCTTTCCATAGTTACATAAACACACAAACCAGAGCCAATTTTATTCAGAAGGCAATCACCATGAGAATAAACAGGGTTACCCAAAGGAAAGACACACAAACACATGGAGAGCACATAAGCTCCCTGGTTGGGAATAAAACCAAATGTCTAGCATTGCAAAACACTAAATAAATCCATATTCTGGTGACCACAGTAAAGCACAGGTACAAAGCACATCTTCTGGTGGCTGCAATGCATTGCAGAGCCCTATTTTTGGGACCCATGTATAATTCAGAGTCCTACTCTCGTGATTACCATACAAATGCAGAGCCTGTATTGAGGTGACCAAAGTACAATGCAGAGCTTCATTCTGATTCCAATAGTAAAGCGCAGAGCCCATAGTTTAGTACCATTAAAATGCAGAGTCTATATTCTGCAATTGACATTATAATGCAAAACACTAGTCTGGTGACCACAGTACAATTTCATGGTTCAATAGCCATATAGAAGCAGCGGTACACACTCACTGGTAGTAGTCCAGTGTTGTGCTTCCTCTTAAGTGACATGGCTGTAGTGATGAGAAAATCCCATCCCCTCTTATCTCAGTTCTTAAGAGTCCTGAAAGCCACTTAAGTCACTGTAAACAGGACAGAACACCCAAAAAGAATACTATCATTGCTCTTGGCCATATAACTGCCTCAGACCACACATTAGATATGCCTATACTCCAGAGAACTACACAAATACAATTTGGGGACATTTTTTGTGATTTATGTCTTTATTTCCTATCTAATACCCCAAAAAAACAAAAAATAGGCAGTATTTCCCAATATTCTACTTTTAAGTTACATGTTTAAAAACTATGTAAAATTTGCTAGAGTAGGCCAAAAAATTAATTAAGTTTTACACAATGAAACTAAAGGAACACAGACAGAAAAACATGTTTTAGAAATAGATTACTCCAAATGTTAAACAGCTAAAATAAGCTTTTGGATATATGTGTAGCAATTCATGTAAATCAACTGTATATGTTAATATAATTCAACATAAATGTGTATTGTAGAAATGATCTCAATGCAAACATAATGTCCTATCATTACCGTCTTGTTTGTATTATTATAAAAACAACAACAGGAAATGTGTTTAGTGAGAGGATTACAAGATATCTCACAGTTGATGAAGTTAAAACAGATAAGTGGCAAATGTACCTAATAATAATACTGTCTAGTAATCATTAGTCACTGTAGGTAGTCTGCTTGAAAAACAACTGTTTTCCTTCGCTGGTCAACTGTGGCAGTCTCTGGATCAATAGGGTTTTTCATTACATGGCAAATAACACTCCAGAATTGTGGGAGAGGTCATGGAAATGTTATTTGTTTAAGAATAAACACATAACGGTTATGTCTATACAAGCTGTGAGTATTTCAAGACTTAAAAACAATTAGATTAACGATTAGCAATCATCACTTCTCTCCAGCTACTGCTAAACTACAAATACAACACTGGTATGTCTTGTAGCATATATTATAAATTGTATGTGCTTTCCCACTGTTCAATCACAAGTCCATTTCCATTTTGACATTTTGTAATTTTTACTGTTTGTGGGTTTTTGTTGTTGAAGAAACACTGGTTAAAACTTGACTCAATGTTGTACTTTTTGAGTAACCATCATGTTATTGTAGTTCTATTGAAATAAAAATAAAAATAAAAATGTTGATAGCAAGAAAAATACAGTACTTTTAGGAATGGGCTGGAAATATTTTGGATAGTGTATTTTAAAATTGTTGTTATTATGTGAAAGTACTTGACTGGCTTAAAGACAACACATCTGTACATTTGAGCAATTTCTGAACAGTCAAAAACATATAACTAATTATGTTTTATGTTTACTGTGTGTTACACTGTATAATTTCATCTGGGTTCACCCAGGGGCGGATCTAGAAAAGTACTGTACCCGGGCCAATTTAGGGGGGGGGATTTAGGCCCCGTCCCTTTCTTAAATCTTAGGCTGCCGACGGCTGCACACTATGTGCAGGTCCGTCCAGCCGTGACAGGCAGGGACAGTGTGCTGCCCGGCTGCTCTGATTGTGTTTTAAACACAGTCAGAGCAGCCGGGCAGCACACTGTCCCTGCCTGTCACGGCTGGACGGACCTGCACATACTGTGCAGCCGTCGGCAGCCTAAGATTTAAGAAAGGGACGGGGCCTAAATCCCCCCCCTAAATCGGCAAGTGTCTGCTAGGGGGGGCGATCGCCCCTATCGCCCCCCCCCCTGGATCCGCCACTGGGTTCACCTTTATTATATGCTAGAATCAAGTTAGCTCCTTCTAGGCAACTCTGTATATGTATTAGCTGCACTGCATGCTCAGTCACTGAGAAACAGTCTGACATCATCAGTCTGCCAGCATTCCAGGGATTGAAGTGGAAATTCTGAAGTGGCGGTATGCAGAAAGGTAAGTGAATGAATTTTTATAGTTTTACAATGAAAACAGTAGAATAAGTGGCTGTATGGCATACCAACGTAAACTCACACACTTTGACAACTGCAGCATTCAGTACATAGGATCTGAATAATAACATAAAATTAGTGTCATATGAAAAGGCACTTCAGACATGGGAAAGGAAGAAAACATTTGTACAGATGATTTTCTCAAAAATGCTAGGTGTAGTATTTTGCAATTAACTGTCCATACATAGTTTGATCCAGTGGCGGATCCAGGGGGGGCTTGCTGCCGGCGGCTGCACACTGTGCAGGTCCGTTCAGCAGTGAAAGTGTGCTGTCCCGCTGCTCTGATTGTGTTTTAAACACAATCAGAGCGGCGGGACAGCACACTTTCACTGCTGAACGGACCTGCACATACTGTGCAGCCGCCGGCAGCCTCAGAACACAGAAAGGGGGCGGGGCCTAAATCCCCCCCCCCCCCCTAAAATCGCCCAGGGTAGGACAAATGTCTGGGTCCGCCCCTGGTTTGATCAGGCCTTGCGGCCCAACCACTGAGCAGCTGTATCTCTATCAAATTTGGCCATATAGTACATACACATGTGGCTACATATGAAAGGTTAGTGCTCAGGCCATACACTTGGATCCAACAGATCACCATTATTGCAGTCAAACATGACCGCACTTCATTTGCTGGCATTTACTGTCCATCATGACTGACATCTGATAAATCCCCATTATATGCTGATCAGGATAGAAAATGTTTTTGGGCCAACATAGTTTGTGATATGCAGACAATAAAGACTTAGGCAACCTAATTTGCTATCAAAGTCACAGCCAATATGGGCTCCTTTATACTTTTACTCAGTCTGTACTAATTATATTAGATTTTTCAATACTACATGATAATTGCTCTTTAGATTGGAAGTATATTTAAAAGTAAATTAAATATTAATGAAGTCAGCTTTTTACTAATTCCATATTTTGGTGAATTTTTCATAATATGGAATTTATAGGCGATGTCAAATAAATGTTTATGCATATGGTCTTCTACAACACTTTTATTCATTTTTATTGCCTTTTTTGATTAATTATTTAATAACAATGTATTGGCTTCTCTGTAGCTCTAAATGTTAACTGTTTACTGTTTTTTAGTTAATTGTTGTAACAAAACTTATAGGGGTAAATATATCATGCTGCGGGTTTGAAAAAATAGAGATGCTGCCTATAGCAACCAATCAGAGTCTAGCTATCAAATTATAACTAGAATCTGATTGGTTGCTATAGACAAAATCTCTACTTTTTCAAACCCGCAACTTGATAAATTTACCCCACAGTAGCTGTGGCTACAGTTTAGTTGCCATTTATTACTTTAGTGAATATGGAAGAAAGATGGAAGAATTCAGACACATACATTTTAAAACTGAAAACTTCACTTCACTTGAAATATCTAGATTAGATAGGTTAAAACAAGTTAAATTTATGAATATGTCTCCACTAGTATGTAGACAGTAATATTATTTTAAAATCAGTAGAGGGGTAAGAATAAAAAAATGGTGTGCATTTCACTTTTACATTGAAAAGTTGTCAATGTAACACCATGTCCTGCCTGTACTTTTATTTTTTTTTATCATATTTTATTTATAAGGAGCTACAAGGGATCTGCAGCACTGTACATAGGGGGTTTGAACAGCAGTAGACCACACCAGGTTCCACTCTTGTCATATAAGAACAGGAAACTGAGGCTACAGTGGGCACAGGCTCACCAAACTAGACAGTTGAAGATTGGAAAAATGTTGCCAGATCTGACGATTGTTGATTTCTGCTGCAACATGCAGATGGTAGGGTCAGAAAATTATTTTTTTGTAGGTGAGTGAAAGTTGAACAACTATTTTAAAAATATTTTGCCTCATTGCATAATTGGATGTAAAATTTTGCACATTTCACCAGTGGTTTGAAGTGTTTCCAGTCCTGCCAAAACCACACATCAGAAAGAATTGATCACAGTCACCCTGCTTTACTCATGTACTACTAATTCCATGACATGTAGATTTGCAAAATACACTGTAGACTGACAAAGCAAAGGTCAATTTCAAAGATTCTATTGCAGAAAGTTTGCACCTCTACAAAATGACCTGTTCTGCCGCAAAACTCAATTTATGCTAAATTTTGCTGCAACCTTGCTCATCTTTACTAGATATGAAAACATCAATAATATTTTGTTGGCATGGTCATTAAACCATCACTGTCTACTCATGCAGAGTGAATTTCTGTCATTTTGGAACAATACATTCTCCTCCAACATAGGATGAACGTGATTATATAGAATGACTTTGTATATATTGGGTACTTCAACAACAGTATGCGAAGTAAAGTCTCCACACCATAATTACATAGTAACATAGTTGATGAGGTTGAAAAAAGACACCAGTCCATCAAGTTCAACCTATTTTAGATTTCCTGCGATCCTGCACTTATATTTGAAATTAATCCAGAGTAAGCAACCGCCAATCTGTTTCAATTGTGAAAATCCCCCCAGACTCAATATTGCAGTCCTATTTTTACCCTGTATCTACTACTTTCCTTCATTTTAAATTAACGGTCGTATCCCTGGATACACCTTTCAGCTAAAAATTTGTCTAACCGTTTCTTAAACATATCTATTGAATCTGCCATCACAACCTTCCCTGGCAATGAATTCCATATCTTGACTGCCCTTACTGTAAAGAACCCCTTCCTTTGCTGGTTGTGAAATTTCCTCTCCTCTAACCTTAGGGGATGACCACGTGTCCTGTGTATGGTCCTTGGGGTAAAAAGTTCCCATGAAAGCTCTCTGTATTGACCCCTAATGTATTTGTACATAGTAATCATATCTCCCCTTAGATGCCTCTTTTCTAAAGTAAACATGCCTAAACTGGCTAACCTTTCCTCATAACTTAATGACTCCATACCCTTTATCAATTTTGTCGCCCTTCTCTGAACCCTTTCTAGTTCCAAATTATCTTTTTTATAGAGTGGTGCCCAGAACTGTACTGCATATTCAAGATGAGGTCTTACCAACGATTTATACAGTGGCAAAATTGCACTGTCAGAATCCTTCATCAGGAAAAATATCTATTGAGCCTGCAGGGTTCTTCTGTCATGCATTCACCTGCTTATTTAGAACGAAAATAATGATGATCTAATCAGATGACTTTGTTTCACTTCTAAGTAGACCACTGTTTTCATTTTTCATACCACTTTAATCACAAATGTTCATTATTTTGGTTTATGCTCTCTGACCAACCATAGTATTTCACTAAGTGGAGATTTCCTCTAAGATTAAAATTTACTAATCTTGCCTTACGTCTGAAAGCAATTAATAGATAATTGAAGAGTATCAGTACACAGTTATTCTATGTTAGTGATGTCTATTTCCAGATTTTCATACCAACATCACAAATTTCTTGTGAAAAAGCAGCCAGGTGAACATTCTTCATCATTGTAGCTGCTTTCAAATGTGCCCCAGCAGCTATGTTTTTCCTAGTCCTTTTTTCAGATGAGAGTATTACATGAAACATGAGTCCTAAGCATGAACCACTGTAGAATCATATATTTTAAATCACAAATCCCTTATTCATTATCGATATTAATATGTTACCTTATTTGAGCCCATAATTTGGGGTGCCACCCTAATGTGTGGTTTCAACAGTACCACAAAAATAGTACCATGGCTTAAGGCTGGAGTGTTTGGCCATGGGTCCAGGGACTGTACAGAGTGATCCTTGGCACTGCAATGGTTACTCATGGTGTTCAAAGTGTTATGTACTTCTGTCACAGTGAATTCCTTGCAGGGTAGATAGACTGAAAAATACACGGCATGCCTGATTCAAACATGTTGTGATAGTTATTGTTAGTTCTATTTTGCAGTAGATATATTTGTGCTGAAAATAAGGGAGCCTCAAGATACTCTTTAAGGTAAAAAAGTAACAAAATATCAAACTATTGTTCTACTAGCTTAAAAATCAAGCTTTGAAAAAAGTGTATCTGATATCTCTGTAATTGGAGAGAACTAGACAAAATGTTGACATCATTTTCTGGGGTTACTCTAATTGTGTAAAAGTAACTATAGATAGATAGGGGAAGTGTATTTTTATTTATTTCCAATTTTCTCTATCTAATGCCCATAAATTAAAAATATATTTCATTGAATAAACTACCACACAAACAAATTCTTTTTTTTCTGAGAAGAAACAATATATAAAATTCACTTGCTTAGACTTTGATATGAATAAAAGGTTTTCCAGGAAAAGTCAATGCAGCGCTATAACACAAAAATGGTTCAGAATTAAAACAATACACACGTGTGGAACAATGAGAACAATGCAGTGGTGAAGGGTGATGTGTGGAGTGTAATATAGCATTCATTTTGGGGAGTCAGTAAAGTAAACAAAAACAAACAGGACATAATAAAAGGGCAATGCATAGTATGATGAGCAATTCACAGAGAAGTGTATTTTATTTTATATAAATAGTCAAAATACATCAAAGATTTGTTAATGAAAAAACCTCATACAAGCTGTAGGACCGATGTACCCAAGTAATTCTGTCATTCAAAAGAGGAAAATAAGGTATTTAAAAATAACAGAAAACCAGTATCTGCAGCTCTGTGTAGGATTGATTTACAATTCAAGCTTTAAATCAAGCATTATGTTTGCTTGTATACCTGTAATCCCAGTGACAGCAAATCCTCAACATTACCCTTACTATTGTTATAGATTCACAGAACACTCAGGCACATTCAATCCTTATAAATATTACCTCTGAAACTGCAAGAGACTTATAAATTGCCACTACAAAACGGAAAGAAAAGCAGTTTAACTCAATTTAGCAACTAAGTCAATGTTTTGCCAAGCCATCAAGCTTCTGCCTTATGAAAATCCCAGAGGCACTTGAATATCTGAGGTGGAAAAAAAAGGTTAAACTGCATATGAAGCTCTGAGAAGAGCTGAAAGGACGTGATGCCCAATTAAACCATCAGCACTGCTCTCTCTCATAAACACTTGCTGTGTTATTCCCTCTGGAACACATTTTGAGGCAGTTAAAGAGAGAACCCAGCGAGTACTTTTTTTCTACAGAGCTCTGTTATTGAGTCTCAAGTCCAGCCTGGTTCTTCTGGGTAAGAAGCTGCATACTCCCTCTCTATTAATCTTCATCTTGCCTTCTAACACCTGGGACTGACTTCAACTCCCACTGTTACTATATTGACAATATTCCCTGTTGATTTCCTCATTTTCTCAGCACAGACCAGAATGACCTCTTTAAAAATCTTTATAAACGTCAGTAATTGCCACATCAAACTTCAATTCATTACTTTCCCATGGCTCATGTATTTTGATGATATGAAAGTTGACTGCATTTACATGCAAATTGAAGTTTTATATTAATAAGGGCCAGTAAAGGAAGATTGCATGGTAATACTCCATTATTACTTTTAAATACATTTGCCCATGTCTAAACTTGGCATTAGCATGGTCAGACCATGAGGAAATCATGTTGGCCTGATTGCAATTTTGTTTTCCAAATGAAAGTACAATTTCATCAGGTTTCCCTGTCATTTCTAATAATGACTTAAGTTTGCTTGATAAATTGAAGAATTTTGCCAATTCTGCAATGGTATGTGAAACAGGTGAGTAGAAAGCTGCTCCTATGTGAAGTGCTTCATTGTGAAGTCTGGCTCTAGTTAGTATGAAAAGGTTAATTTCATTTATAAATGCATATATGTATTTCGGGTTGATTATATTTACTGTAGCAACAAATGTCACAATTTTAATAATAAAAATCAAACTTCAATTATTATTATTTTTAAATATAGTCATTACCTTTACAGAAAGTCTTTACATTAAAAGGACATAAGAGCACATGGATATTTAGAAATATACATACCCGTTAATATGAGCCATTTTGCCCAGGACAAATTGCTTTGCTCCTGTTTTTCCCATTTTGCTCCCTACTGAATTAGGCTGGACTGAATTGAATAATTAATGCTAACTGTGTTTATTTTTTCATCAATTATCACATTTTTACTTATTTTAGCCAAAGTTTGGGAAACTCAATTGGGAACTAACAGGGAAGAATGGGAGCATAGCACATGTTATTACATAGCCATCTTGAGATTTAAAGGTCACACAGTGCTGAGGAAGAGACACTCATAATGTTCTGCAATAGAGATTTACATTCATCATGCTATGCCACATTTAAGTGCTGACCCTCATCCTTCTTCCCATCCATATATAGTTGTCTGTTGCCCAACCTGCCTCCCTAGGCCCAATTCTGAGAAGCCACAAATCCAGACATGATTATTTAGTCAATATATTGAGACAATGGGGGTTATTAATAGGGCGAGGCATAGCACAACAATCCCTTTGATTGGTGCACTTGCTTTTGTGTTTAGCACTTTCAGGTGCAATGGCATATCCAACATGGGTGCAGTGTGTGCACTCCACATAGGCCCATCATTTGAGGGATCTCTATATCAGTCTTCACTTATGGGCCCACACAGCACCTAGAGCTTTATCAATTCTTAGAGTGTCATAATTTGAGGGACAGTAAAATCACTCATGGAGGTTGAGGACCCGGGTCCTGGACTTAGTAGCATGGCATCCCCTCCTCAGGGAAGAAGTGCAGGAAATAGTATTTTGCTACTAGACAGTGTCCAGATTGCTTGTGCCAGTCTCTTCTCTGAAGTTCATGCCATTTATCCAGTCAGCTCTGCGTAAAGCTGTGCACCTCTTACTAAAAACACTAGAGGACCTGGGTGCACCAAGCTGTTGGTTTGCCATACAGGATAAAGTATCATTATTGGACAGATGAAGTGTCAGTCAAAAGGAAAGTTTCCACTACCCTCAGCCAGCAGCTCAATATACACTGCAGCGTCAGAACAGGACTCAAGCTGATATAGGAAGTACTTCCTTTGGGGGCTGGTAGTGGCTGACAAACCGGCTTGTACAGGAAATAAATCTGTGATATGGGAGCACTAGCTCACAAAGACACTTGGGACACAGGGATTCATTTTAGTACATATTTATTTTTATTTATATTTTATGCAATATTAATTTTAAGCCTAATCATTTACATTTTGGAATTTTATAAGCAGATGGTATTACAAAGGGTATATTGCTATTGGTGTATCGTTTTACATTATTTTATTTATATTTTTTATTTATATAAAGTTTGCTTTTATTCTGTTCTCCAATTTTTAACATAGATTATCACGTTTATATACATGCTAATCAGGTTGCTTATTTTTAACACATGTTTACCAGTGTCCTGTTCCCCTGAGGGCCTGAATAATGGTTCTGTGTGCCCTAGGCTAATATGGCTGCAGCGCCTCTTCCCCCCTGAGTATATAGGTGTATAGGACTACTCCTGAATATGAATGTTCAGGAGTATTTTCCAGCATTCAAATTTAGACAGATTGTGCCATTGTCTCTTACCTGTTCTTGCTCTTCTCTCTTGCAGCTTTGTTATCCTCTCGCTGGCTTCTGGAAAGTTGGCGTCCTGTTTTGAAAATGCAAAAATTTATTATAATGCAAAATGTTAACAAACCCTGAATTAGACCCTTTAGTTAAAACAAAACACTTGATTATGGCCAGCTAAAAGTACCCCATTGTACAGGCTATACAAGCAATACAAGCAATATCTGAACATTTGTGGACAACCAAACGCAAACCTCTACCAGCCCCATCTCACTAATATTTAGTATTCTAGTGATTGCTGAGACCACAGAGAGCATCCATGTAACCGCCACACAATCATGAGATTATGCCCCCCAAAGCGGCTCTATTTTTTAAATATCCCCTGCAACCATTTTCACTACCCCCCCTGCAGCCATTGCTCCCCCTGCAGCTATTTTCCTTATGTCCCACACTGCACCCATTCCCCTGCAGCCATTTTCCTTATCACCCACCACAGCCATTTTCCTTAACCCCCCTGCAGCAATTTTCCTTTCCTCCCAACCTGTATCCTTTCCCTCCTCCTTGCAGCCATTTTCATTAACCTTCTGCAGCCATTTTCCTTCATCCACCCTGCAGCCATTTTCCGTACCTCCCACCCTGCATCCATCCCCCCCCCGCAGCCATTTTCCTTACCTTTCCCCTGCAGCTATTTTCCTCACCTCCCACCTCTGCAGCGATTTTTCTTACCTCCCTCCTGCAGCTATTACCCCCCCCAGTCACATCACAATCCCCCCAGCCACATATAGCAGCCCCCTCCTCTGCTCTCCTTCACACATGTCAACCTCTTACCCTCCCTGTAGATTATTTGTATTACAGCCCCCCTCTCCCACCCTATAGATTTATATGACAGCCCCCCTCTCCCTTCCTATAGATTTGTATGACAGACCCCCTCTCCCTTCCTATAGATTTGTTTGACAGCCCCCTTCTTCCTCCCTATAGATATGTATGGCAGATTCCCCCCCTCTCCCTCCATATAGATTTGCATGGCAGTCCCCCCTCTCCCTCTCTATAGGTTTGTATGGCAGTCCCCCTCACTTACCTGTAGTTGTGCTGGCCACCGTTGCTCCTCGCTCCTCAGTTCAGTAGACAGGAAGTGAAGACTTCCTGCCTGCTGCACAGTTTTGTGAGTGCCTATACAGCAACAGGCAGCCTAGCGATTGGCTGCCTGTTGCTGACCACTGACCACCAATGACTTTGATCGTCGATCAAAGTCATATTGTTTTTACTATAACATCACCTCATACACCTGTGAAATCCTAACACTAGATATTAAGCATACAATGTATTAAATGTAGGATCTGATGGAATGTATTGATGGGGCCAGTTTGGTGAGGCCTAGTTACTAAATTTGGTTACTATTGGTTTGATTTTTCATGAGATGAATATGTGCAAGTCAAATAATTGGATGAAGTAAGCTGAATTGATTAATATTGTTTTAGTGTGCGATTGAAATTAGTAGGCCACGTGTAACAACACAATCGCAAGGATTAACACCACACACATTAACTTTCGCACTTACACTGGTAAATAATACACATTTATTAAGAATCCAATTCACATCTATTTATTAGTAATATGTATTAGAGATTATTTATACGTAAATTATATTATATTAAAGGTATCTAAGGCTCAGGATATAGGCAATGTATCATGTTTAGTGTCATTTTGATCTGCACATTACCTTAAGGAATCCATTACTATGGGCGAAAGATCACGTCCTGTGATCGCTAGTTATGGAAGATAAAGGATTAATGCTCAAAATTATATTGAATTTGGAATGCTAATAGGTTGGTTTAAACTGGATTAGGTCGGTTCCCTTAGGCACAACATATACTCAGCTGTTGATGTGAGCTGGCCACCACTTAATCATAGGAGTCCTTTGAACTCACCTATGATCTGCATTGTACTGTACTGACCTGACCCCTGGACCAATGAAGAAAGACCTTAGTTTATCTTTGTGTACATTGTGACATCATCAATGTTTTTTTGCTAACTCAAGCTGCATATAGGCAAGCACGTGGGTCAGTGTAAATCTCTCTTCCTGACTACAAGGCTGAATGTGGACCTTGGTCCAGGATGCGCTTGCGAAATTCTAATGTATTCGGTTTTATACTTTCCTGTTTATTGTTATATCTTTTATGCGTCAGCATGGATTGCTGTAAACCCTGCTATCTTTTGCTATTAAATCTCTTTGTGTGTTGGATCCACAATAATCGCATTGGACAATGTTTATTGGTAGCAATGAAACAAGCATTACAAATAGCTCTTTTCCTAACAGGGCACCAACATTCCAGGATCTGGCCAAGCAGCAGCAGGCAAAAGCTGAAAGAGCATGTAGGAGATTGTAGCACAGTCTATCAACTGTCTTGATTCTGGTGGAACAGTCCTGATTTTGCAGAGATGTCCTGCACAGTCAGTAAAGCATGTTCTGTTTCACACTGCTCTTCCAATCCTCCCCTATCAACAGCTGTTACCCTGTTGCACTATTTGGTGGAGGAGGTATTAGAGCGCTACAGGTCTCCACACAAACTGCTTCATCATGATGTGAACAGTCGGTGCAGAGTGTCGGTGACACCATCAGTAGGAGTCACCGTTGCTCTGCAAAGAGTTAGTTACCACATGGAGTAGCAGACATGGAAGATACTTTAAAGGCCTCAGTCCTCCTCCACAAGCCATCGCAGCAGGTATGAGGGGCTTGCTGCATATGCTCCCCCACCGTTCCCCCCTTGTCATCAGGGCTGCCGAGAGGGTGGTGGATTCTAATTATCCGGGCACAGACATGCCAGGGGGCCCAGCGAAAGCTGGTGGGAAAAGCTGGGTAGTTAAAAAAAATTACACATATACTCACATGATCGCGGCGCTGGTGTCCCACTTCCCTCCTTCCTGCTCCGTTCACACTGAATGTTTGGTGTGACATTATCAAGTCACACCCGAAATTCAGTGAGGAGCGGTGCAGAGAGGACCCAGCAAAAAGCAAGAAGACAGAAGAGAAGAAAAGAAAAGAGTTGAAAGAAGGATACTAAGTAAGTAAAAGAATGGAGGCAAGGGGAGGAAAACAGAAAAGCACAGTATGATGAAACAGGGGGAGAGAAAGGCACAGTGTAATGAAAAAGGGGTGAAGCAGCATGGCACAGTGATGAAGGGAGGGAGCAGCATGGCACAGAGTGATGAAGGGGGAAGCAGCATGGCACAGTGTGATGAAGTGGAGCCAGGTAAAGGGGGGAAAAGCAGCATTGAGGGAGCAGTGTGATCATAAGGGGGCACAGCATGGTTGTGCAATTTAATAGTGGGGACTATTAATTTAAGATGGGGTGGTTTGGGGCTATTGAATGTGAGGGTGAGTTTGGGGAGAATGAGGTCTCTTTATTAAGTGTGAATATGAATTATTTCATGACAGTGATGGTTGCGGGCAATAGGTATATTTATGAAATGTAAATACTATTAATTTATTGCTAGGGCTGTTTGCAGGGAGGGAAATAGGTTTATTTATTAAATGGAATTACTATTATTTTAATGTTGGGGCTGGAGGAAGGCCTAATTATTACTCGTGGGTGCTATTAATTTAACGTCTGGGCTGGTTGGAATTTCCTAAATATACCCATTTTTTTTCTAAATAGGGCCCCCAACATTCCAAGATCCAGAGAAGCCGCAACTAAAGAAACCAGCAGCCACAGGTGGTGAAAGTGACAAGAACAGGTAGGAGAGAGCAGGACAGTCTGTGAAACACTGTGATTATAGTGGGACAATCCCAATTTTTGGTGACTGTTCTGCCCAATGTATGGGGCAGGCCAAGATTGTTAACTATTTATATACACACTGCATTCTTTATATATTACACTATGGGGCTAGATATCCTGACAGTCAGGAGTGCACAACAATGCTAGCCATGCCCCCAATGAAGAATAGCTACGCCCCCAATCATATGAACACACCCAGTTCCACATTTGCGGCGCAAAGTTTTTAAACATACTCAACTATAAGGGGGCCCCATGAAGTTGATGTACTGGAGCCCTGAATTCCTCTTGGCAGCCCTGCTTGTCATATATTAGTGGGGACCCAAGCACTACTATTGCATACATGCCTACTAAATTCATAAATTGTCCTTGTTAACGTGTATGTTTACAGTAAGCAGCATTTACAGCATAGATTTGTATGATGCATGCTTGTGAGATGGTATTGAGACTCCTTTGAAAGTAAGATGACTATGCCTGCCATGCATTTAAGGTGCAAAGTCACGTCTGAGAAAAGTTAAGTCACCTTTACATTATTCATGTTGTTTACTGTTCTGTTGACCATCAAGTTCATATTAAAAAAACTTGAACAATATAGAATAAGGAGTGTGCTTCATTTATTGTGTATTCCTGTTGTGGCCATTGCTTTATTGTATTTCAGTGCGCTTAAGTGCAAATAAATCCTAATGTTCATGCTGGGAGCAAAATTAGCTATTGAATATTTACTTTTACACTATTCCTGGATCAGGCATAAAAATTCTAAACCATTCAGTATGTTCAATTACCTAAGCAACTGTTGGAGATTGCTAACTTTGAGAATGTTATGAGACAGTTAAGAGTAGCATGTTATAGCTCTGCTAATAAAGATAGAGAGACCACCAATGAAAGTGCTTGCAGAATGGAATAGCAATTTTGCTTTGTATTGTCTTAGAATGGAATTTTACAATTTTTCACCAGCCACAAAGTGAAACAAAAAAAGAAAAACAACAACTGAATATCAGTGAAGGATGTTAAGGCTATGCTGAAATAAAATCTTGTACAGTAGTGTAATTCTGATAAATCTTTTAGCGTAAGGATTAGGTTGAATGCCACAACAACAAAAATAAAATAAAACAAGTTAAAATATTTTAAGTTAATGGTAAAATATAAATTATTTCAAAATACACCCCCCTACCTGAATTTATATATATAGCTCGAACATCTTGAAAGCATTCTTATTCTTCCTCACACATGGGCAGATTTATTAAAGTCAGTGTAGAACGTGAGGCCTGCTGAGATTGACATGTGTGTTTAAACCCAACTGTTATATGTGCGCAGGTAGCAGTGGTGTGAATTTTGTCTTATTTTTCGGGTACAAATAAAACTTTAACTGTCACGAGCATCTCTACCTTCAATCCCAATTATCCTATCCCTTGCACTATTTCTATATAGTATTGGAATGATAGCATTTTTACTATTTATATTTATAATATTATATTATATTTATATTTACCTTATCATTGATTCCAGTGATGACCTTTAAGTGCATTTTCTCTTAAGGTAGGCTGACTCTCTGCAGCATAAATCATTTAACAGATTCATAGAACTGCAATATATGCATAACGGGTTTGCCAAGACAGTATTGTCTGCATTGGATGCCTTGTAAGACTTAGAAAATCATTAATCAGAAGTTCAAACTACATAAATACTAATCTAAAGCTGTGTACAGTCGTAAATATTAAAATAGATAATGAAAATGAATGTAATTATTTATTGAAAATTCTAAACATATGATTTATGACCATACTTGCCAACATAGGCAAGCTCTTTCCTGGGAGGTCTGGGGGGCAGGAGGGTGTGTGGAGGCGGGGCTCAAAGAATGGTGTAATTAGGGACAATGATGGCGAATGCACAGTGTCACTAAGCCCTGCCCCCTCCATTTAATTTACAGAGGCGGCTGGGATTTGGGAAAATTTCCTGCTCTCCCGGACATTCCGGGAGAGTAGGCAACTATGTTTAAGACACAGTCAAAAATCATAATCACACAAGAAAAAAGTGCATAGAGGAAACTCACTAATGATTTACAATGACTTTCTGTTGCTCACAAAATTAGGAAATGGCACCGTGAAAAATGAAAATCCACAAAGAAACATAAATTGAAATGGGAAAGACTATGGATAACTAGATAACTATGAAATGAGATAAATCAATTTAGCATTAATGTAGAGGTTGAACACAAGAGCTGTAATAGTTAATGTAAATAACAATATATTGTCATCCAATGAACAAATATCAACTAGAAAGTTCAACAAAAAGAGACTCAGGCGAATTCAATTCAGCGCAAAGTCTCTCACTGGCATTTCTGGAGACAATTTGCGTGTATATTTTTACTAAAAAACCTTCTCATTTGCAATGCGAGGGAAAATGAGCGTATATTTGTATCATAGAAATGGTAAAAATGTGCAGCCGCAATGTTCTGTGGAACATTGTGGCTAATTAAATTCTCCCAAGAAAGTTGAAGTGAATTATGCTGTTTTTATGAGGAATATAAAATATGGTGAAATAATTATTCAAGTGTATGCCATTGATTTGTATGGCTTTAAAGTAAACTGGCTTGCATTTGTAGTGTTATAAAAATCTACAAATTATACTAAAGTAGAGATGGTCACTGACCCCCGTATTTTGGTTTTGGATTCGGTTTTGGATCTGGATTACCGTCGTGTTTTGGTTTTGGTTTTGGTTTTGCAAAACCGCCATTGCGTGTTTTGGTTTTGGTTTTGGTTTTGTTTGGTTTTGTTTTGCTATTTTTTGGGAAAATCCATGTTTTTGGGCCTAAATTAACCCAATTTAGTGCTCCAACTGTTTTAGAGACAAGTAATCTAATTGTTGAGGTAATAAATCATCCAAAAAAACAGTTTAATTCTTCGTTGGTAGGCCTATTCTACACACAAAACAGATTGTCTTCCTCTCCATCTATGCATATTGGCAATGCAGCCATCGTCTTTGAATGTATATTACACCCTACACTTATAGTTAAATATGTAAAGAAATGGAAAAAGCCAGTTTGGTTTCTGTCTCTCAAGGCCCCCCTCCACTTGTATAAAATAGCAAAAAATTCAGCCATTATAGACTGTACAATATTAATTGACATGGAGAAAGCCAGTTTGGTTTCTGTCTCTCTAGGCCCCCCTCCACTTGTATAAAATACTAAAAAATTCAGCCATTATAGACTGTACAATATTAATTGACATGGAGAAAGACAGTTTGGGGTCACTCTGTCTCTCTAGGCCCCCCTCCACTTGTATAAAATACCAAAAAATTCAGCCATTATAGACTGTACAATATTAATTGACATGGAGAAAGCCAGTTTGGTTTCTGTCTCTCTAGGCCCCCCTCCACTTGTATAAAATACTAAAAAATTCAGCCATTATAGACTGTACAATATTAATTGACATGGAGAAAGACAGTTTGGGGTCACTCTGTCTCTCTAGGCCCCCCTCCACTTGTATAAAATACCCAAAAATTCAGCCATTATAGACTGTACAATATTAATTGACATGGAGAAAGCCAGTTTGGTTTCTGTCTCTCTAGGCCCCCCTCCACTTGTATAAAATACTAAAAAATTCAGCCATTATAGACTGTACAATATTAATTGACATGGAGAAAGACAGTTTGGGGTCACTCTGTCTCTCTAGGCCCCCCTCCACTTGTATAAAATACCAAAAAATTCAGCCATTATAGACTGTACAATATTAATTGACATGGAGAAAGCCAGTTTGGTTTCTGTCTCTCTAGGCCCCCCTCCACTTGTATAAAATACTAAAAAATTCAGCCATTATAGACTGTACAATATTAATTGACATGGAGAAAGACAGTTTGGGGTCACTCTGTCTCTCTAGGCCCCCCTCCACTTGTATAAAATACCAAAAAATTCAGCCATTATAGACTGTACAATATTAATTGACATGGAGAAAGCCAGTTTGGTTTCTGTCTCTCTAGGCCCCCCTCCACTTGTATAAAATACTAAAAAATTCAGCCATTATAGACTGTACAATATTATGAAAAATGGACAAAGCCAGTTTAGGGTCACTCTGTCTATGACACCCTACCCTTAAGGATAAATTGCCCTAACAGCAGCCTTTCAAGATGGTATGTGATATGGAAATGCCACAAGTCCCTTTCCTCTTTGGGGGTAGATTGCACCCTACACTTACATAGAAAGTTTTAAAAAGATGTTATCGGCATCATCTTCAGCTTCATCCTCACCCTCATCAGTGTGTATGTCATCATCACAGACTATCAATTCATCGCCGCTTGAATCCGCCATTAGAGAACAGTCAGTGCTTGGATGTCTTGGATGGTGAAGGCCTTCCTCGTGGAAGATGTAGTTCATTTTTATAAACATCATTTTCTCCACATTTTTGGGAAGTAACCTTCTACGGCGATCACTGACTAAGTTCCCTGCTGTGCTGAACACTCGTTCAGAGTACACACTGGAGGGTGGGCAGCTTAGGTATTGCAAAGCAAGTTTGTACATGGGTTTCCAAATGGCCTGCTTTTCTTCCCAGTAAGGAAAGGGACTGTCTGACATTTCCATATCAACTACCTCTTGAAAGTAATCCTCCACCATCCTTTGCATGTTTATACTCATATTGGATGGACTTATGGGCAAAGTGACACTTTTTTTTGAAAAATCCTTCAAACCAGCCCAGATGTTAAATTGTTCTCGTCTGCCCCCTGTGTCTTCCCTGCTTCTTTTTTGGAAATTTAATTTTTTACGAGCAACAGCTTGAGAAAGTGAAGGAGGACACGTCGTCAAGCCGAGGCCCAGTTCAGCGGCCAACTTGCTGAGCAATAGCTCCTTGCAAAAGTTCACATCTCGCTCATTTACAAGTAAAGACTCAATGTAGGTTTTAAACCTTGGATCAAGCACAGTGGCCAAAACGTACTGATCCGAGTTCAAGATCTTAATAACTCGAGGATCATTGTGAAGCGAATTAAGTACTTGATCGACAAGGCCAACATACTTTGCTGAATTGCTTGCTTTTAGCTCCTCCTTCATTTTCTCAAGCTGCTTTTCCAATAGTCTAATTAAAGGAATGACTTGGCTCAAACTAGCAGAGTCTGCACTGACCTCACATGTCACAACTTCAAATGGTTTCAGCACCTTGCACAGCACTGAAAGGATTCCCCACTGTGCAAGAGTGAAATACATCCCCCCTCCTTTCCCAATGTCATGACTTGTGCAATATGCTTGGATGGCTTTGCGCTGTTCCTCCATCCTCTGAAGCATGTACAGGGTGGAATTCCACCGAGTTACCACCTCTTGCTTAAGTTGGTGGCAGGGCAAGTTAAACTGCTCTTGGAGCTGCTGTAATCTCCTACATGCTGTGGCTGAATGCCTGAAATGGCCTGAAATTTTACGGGCCACCGAAAGCATCTCCTGCACCTCACGGTTATTTCGTAGGAAGCTCTGCACCACCAAGTTGATGGTGTGAGCAAAACAGGGAATATGTTGGAAATCACCCAGCTGTAATGCTCGCACTATATTGTTGGCGTTATCTGAAATGACATACCCTGGGGAGAGTCCGAGTGGTATAAGCCATGCATCAATCACATCTCTCAGTTTGCGTAACAAATTGTCAGCCGTATGCCTGTTAGTGAAGCCGGTGATACAAAGAGTGGCCTGCCTGTGACAAATGTTACGTAGTGGTGTACATGCTGCTGCTGTTCCTGCTGGTGAAGGTGAATGACCAACCCAGTGGGCTGTCACAGTCATATAGTCTTTGGTTTGGCCACTTCCACTTGTCCACATATCTGTGGTTAAGTGAACAGTGGGCAGAATGGCATTTTTCAGCGCAATCTCTACATTTTTACACACTTTTTGGTATAGTTGTGGAATAGCTTTACGGGAGAAATGGTGTCGCGATGGAATTCTGTAACGCGGACACAAAACCTCAATTAACTGTGAAAAACCAGCTGCGTTTATTGTGGAGATTGGACGCAGATCTAACACTAACATTGCAGCCATGGCGTCTGTGATTCGCTTGGCGACTGGGTGACTGCTGTCATATTTGCTTCCCCTCGCAAATGATTGTTTCACAGTTAATTGCTGAAATGTAGGACTGCTCATTTTATTCACCTGCCTCTGGGATGACGATTCACCCCCAGCAGCAGCAACAGCAGCAGCAGGACTAACGCTTTCTTCAGAGGAATCAATAATAGTGCCGGAGTCATCCAGCCTTAAGTGGGATGCCGGGCTAACTCCGAGCGCTACTGAGGATATTGATGAGGATGGTGTGGTGGGTGTATTTTGTAGCCGTCGGTATGTCGGTGAGCGGAGGGTCTTAGCTGATGAGGGAGTGCTTGTATTCTTTTGGGAAGAACTTTCAGCTTTTCCCAACACTTTGCCATGAACTCTCGTTAAATGGCGTAACATAGACGAGGTTCCAAGATGGTTAAGGTCCCTCCCTCGACTGACTGTGGCTTCACATACACTACAAATGGCTATACAATTGTTGTCTGGATTTGGGTAGAAATAATTCCACACATAAGAAGTGGATTTTTTTGTTTTATGCCCAGGCATGACAATGGCCTTTTTCTTGTCACGTGCCAGAACTGCTGCCACTGGTGCAGGACTTACACAAACAACCTCATCCTCATCAACATCCTCATTAGCGCCCTCGTCGCCTACACAAATCTCCCCCTCATCCTCTTCTAATTCCAAAGTGGCATCCTCAATTTGGGTATCACCGGCTACACTCGGGCTATTAAGGCACACATCAGCAGAATGCTCACGATTAGACATCCCACTGTTGGATGGACTCTCCACAGGGATTGTTGTCATTTGTGAATCAGAGCAAATATTCTCCTGTAATGCCTCACTGGTATCTTGCAGCTCAGCTTTGACGCGTAACAGTAGTTGTGCACCAATTGTAGCCTGGGTAACTTTTTGGGATCTGCCACTAATAGCCAAAGGTGAAGGCCTCATTCTCTCTTTGCCACTGCGTGTGTAGAATGGCATGCTTGCAATTTTTTTTTTATCGTCACTTAACTTTTGCTCAGTTACACTTCTTTTTCGCTTCAATACAGTAAATTTTTTTTTGGTTTTTGTTTTTTGCACTAATTTGAAAACACTCTGTTGTTTGACATCGCCTTGGCCAGATGACGTACTGGGAACACTAACATCAGGACTGGTGACAGAACCTGGTTGCTCATTTAGATCATATGTGGACTGCTTTGAATCCATTCTGAGCGCAAACCACTGAGGAGTGCTAAAAATTATTGAGTAGATACTGCTGACAGATATGACTTTTGACAGCCAGAAATATTAATGCACAATTAGGGAGGACACCCCAAAAACACTGAGGAGTGCTAAAAATTATTGAGTAGATACTGCTGACAGATATGACTTTTGACAGCCAGAAATATTAATGCACAATTAGGGAGGACACCCCAAAAACACTGAGGAGTGCTAAAAATTATTGAGTAGATACTGCTGACAGATATGACTTTTGACAGCCAGAAATATTAATGCACAATTAGGGAGGACACCCCAAAAACACTGAGGAGTGCTAAAAATTATTGAGTAGATACTGCTGACAGATATGACTTTTGACAGCCAGAAATATTAATGCACAATTAGGGAGGACACCCCAAAAACACTGAGGAGTGCTAAAAATTATTGAGTAGATACTGCTGACAGATATGACTTTTGACAGCCAGAAATATTAATGCACAATTAGGGAGGACACCCCAAAAACACTGAGGAGTGCTAAAAATTATTGAGTAGATACTGCTGACAGATATGACTTTTGACAGCCAGAAATATTAATGCACAATTAGGGAGGACACCCCAAAAACACTGAGGAGTGCTAAAAATTATTGAGTAGATACTGCTGACAGATATGACTTTTGACAGCCAGAAATATTAATGCACAATTAGGGAGGACACCCCAAAAACACTGAGGAGTGCTAAAAATTATTGAGTAGATACTGCTGACAGATATGACTTTTGACAGCCAGAAATATTAATGCACAATTAGGGAGGACACCCCAAAAACACTGAGGAGTGCTAAAAATTATTGAGTAGATACTGCTGACAGATATGACTTTTGACAGCCAGAAATATTAATGCACAATTATGGGGGACACCCCAAAAACACTGAGGTGTGCTACAAATTATTGAGTAGATACTGCTGACAGATATGACTTTTGACAGCCAGAAATATTAATGCACAATTATGGGGGACACCCCAAAAGCGCTGGGGAGTGCCAAATATGAAGAAAAAATAATAAACCTCTATCCTCCTCTCTGCACTAGCGATTTTGGTTAGAGCAATTGCAAGAACAATATGGTATTCTCTGTCCCTGCTCTAATTAGCCTATGACTACACCCTGCTCTCTCCCTCTGTCAAATGGCGATGGATTGCTGTGGAGGCGTGTATTTATAAAGTTGAAGTATCGCGAGAACCGAGTCCCGAGATCCGACGACGTCACAATGACGTTCGGCCTCGATTTGGATTCGGAATGGGCGGGAGAGTACCGAGCTGCTCAGCTCGGTACTCGGATACCCAAAGTTCGGGTGGGTTCGGTTCTCGGAGAACCGGACCCGCCCATCTCTATACTAAAGCAAATTATAATTATAATGCAAAATTGAAGTTTGTAATATTAAATTCAAAAGTGTGTGTGTGTGTGTGTGTGTGTGTGCCCTTGCATTCATATGCTTGTGGGAACATTGACCCATTTACACACCAACACTGTGGGGACCTGAGCCGTAGTGGGGACAAAAATTGAGATCCCCACAAAGTTTCCCAAGGGTAATCAATGCATGGGGACCTTGCTGACATGCTCAGCATAAAAACCTGGCACGTCCCCATGAGTCACTTTTGTCGAAACAAGAATATGAGTGTGTCCGATGTGGAGAGGAGTGCTAGTGCGCGCGCCACTGCTGGAGGTCATAAGTAAGCAGACACATGCCACTTGCAGCACTCCCGCGCATTTTACACACGACAGGAATAAATAAACGGTCGCGTCCCTCTGCAGCTGAAAGAAAAGTGGGGATAGTGAAGCATGACAGAGCCCACCGGAGACTCATATTATAGCCCGGAGAGTAGTGGAGATGAGTATGCCCCTAAGGTTTCAGAGTAGAGAGTTTCAGACACCCCCATTGCCCTATTGCCTGCCAGTGATGCCCTCACTGGCACTAAAGGTCGGGCATGGCGTGCAAAAGATAGCGAGGATTATGGAGTGCCAAGCCATGATGGAGTGTCTCGGTTGAAAACATATGAAACTTCAGAAACATATACAAGGCGAGATGGAACGAGCTGATCTCATTGGCTGCCTTGAAAACTCTTAAGGAGTCCAAGTGGAACATGCCTCATCTCTTACCTTTGTAGATGTAGATGTGAAAAAGATGCACTTCTACCTCAATGAGAAACAGCAAGAGGACTATCAACCAAGCCTATAGCTAACCACTGGGCACTGCTTGCAAAAGTCACCCTGACACAGGTGATCTTGTTCAATTGAAGAAGGAAAGGGTAAGTTTCCAAAATGCTGCTGACTACCTTCTCCTTGAGACACACTCTCCACGAAGATGTGGCCCGAGCGCTTGCCAGAACTTCACTCGCATTGAATTCCGAGGAAAATGAAGGAGAAAAGTCCACATCTTGCTGACACCAGCCATGCAAGCTGCAATGGAATTTCGCACAGAGAAGTGTGAAGAATGTGGAGTGGATATCCAAAATGTCTACATGTTTGCCAGACCAGCTGCCTTGTCACACTTCAGAGGCTCCGATTGCATATGACTGTTTGCCCAAGAGTGTGGGGCCAAACATCTCCCACACACTGTCTTCCACTAAGCTTCGAAAGCACGTTGCCACTATCGCAAAGATCCTCAGCTTAAATAACACAGAACCGGATCAGTTGGCAGACTTTCTTGGGCACGATATCAGAATGTACTGCCAGTATTACCATCTCCCAGAAGGTACCCTCCAACTTGCCAAGATCAGCAATCTGTTAATGGCTCTCGAGAGTGGCAGACTGGCTGAATTCAAAGGCAAGAATTTGGACAAGATGCACATTGATCCGGATGGTAAGTAGTAAATCTAGTGTCTGATGTATGCTTTTGAATTTTATGGTAATTTACATATCTTTTTCTTTTCAGTACCTGTCCAGCTACTGAGCGACATGTCGGATGATCAGCAATCCCCCATGACAGACACAATTCCCCATGAGAGAGGCACAAGTGGTCAAGCATTTTATCAACATTTCCATGTCAGAAGAGAGGAGGGGTATGGACCTGGCAATACGGGACCAGTGCACAACCATGGTTTCCACAGGTAGGTGAAGCACACAATTTTGCTAGGCAAAAGAACTTTGCCTTCTCTGTATTTTGCAAAACCTCTATTTCCTTTCAAATTGCAAAGAAGTGCGGAGGAAAACCTGGGACAGAGAGGAGGTCCAGGCTGTGGAGAAACACCTTATGAAGTTTATAAAGACATGCCGGGTGCCCGGAAAGCGTGATTGTGTTGGGTTGCGCAGTGGTTTGAATAGGGCTGTAACCTCCATGGCTATGTGTTGGTGTAAGCGGGCATGCGGATGTCCTCAGACGGCAAAAATACATGAAACTTTGCCCACCATTGTTATTGTTTATTAATTTATATATGCGGGAATGTGGACGTCCTCAGACATCTTGCAGTCCGTGTCAGTAGTTTAGGCAAAGTCAAAGTGTAAATCTCATGTGGTAACTCTGATGACAAACCACTCCTACACATACCCATATGATTGCTTTGTCGACAGGGCGTTAGGAAAGGGGTGTCCCTATACGCCATGTTCCAGACATGGGATCTCACGATGCAATAAAAACAAGGATGTGTGTGTGTGTGGGTGCGTGTGTGTGCGTGCGTGTGTGTGTCTGCCAGAACAGTTACTTCCATGAGACTAGTTGACAATATTTGAGACTTGTTTAAACTTGTGGAGGAAAACACGGTTTTATTGATGTTGAGCAAGAAGCATATATGCATTGCTTGCAGGTCCTGCCAGGTAATAAGCCCAGGATTGAACACCTGTTATACAGATTACATTCATTATTTTGCAAGTGTCATAAGGTTCTAAGGTAACATTTGGGAACAATGTCACTTTATATAACAGTTGTTTTTTACTAGAGATGTCTATTAGTATGTTTGACAATATATAATATCTGGACTTTAGATTAAAAAAAAACCTCATAAGTTTGCTTGAACTGCCAAACAAATGCCTTGTTTTGCACTAAAGGATTAAGCCTGAGCAGCTCCGTTTATATTTTATGATACAAAAAAATGCAAGCATGTAGGCATTTAGCTTTTTGCAGCACTTAGGTGGTATGTAAATAGCCAGCCCAAGGATTAGACCACAGTCCTTTCTCCATTTTCTCTTTTATCCTTACCTTACCTTTGTTCATTGGAAATTTACACATTACATCAAACTCCAATCCCACACAACTTCCAGGGGATATTACTAACACTTTTGTGTTGAGTTCATCCTTTCCTATTTAGTTTTTTTATGGATAACTGTGTGTGCTGAACTACTTACCACATGCTGTTATTTGGGACACCCAGTCCACAAGCTTTGTTTTTTTTTAATCAGGATTACAGTGCATGGGCTTAGAGGCTGAAATCCCAGCATTGTTACATGTAGGCATGTGTAAACGACCAGACCCTTTAGTATGCAACAGAGATGCAGAAATATTTGAAAGTAACTTTCAAAACTATATTAAAAAGAGTAAAGCAAAAACAAGAAAAGTGTATTGCTACTAAAGTGTAGTTTACCATGTAGATAGTAAAACTGAAGCAATTTTGCTTTTCAAAATTGTGATCCATACCCTTTATCAGTCTGAACACACATTGTTAGTGCATTTGCTTCCACATTCATCTCAAACAGTTTTGGTAGGGAGAAAAAAAACTGAGGCATGCTGTGGATGGCTATATAACTGACAACCACATCAGTTTACACATACAGGGGCTCCTTTAGATTAAGAAACATTTGCGTCCTGCACATGTGCAGGAAAAGACGTAAACAAAAATTCATACTTATATAGCATACTTGCCAACATTTCTTTTTCTATTTCCGGGAGATGCCGGCTGGGACGTGGGCGTGCAGGGGGCGGGGCGGCGAAATCACGTCATTTTGGCCCCGCCCCCGTGACGGAATGACGCAAATCGCGTCATTTTACAGCGGGGGCGGAGCTAAACGCCGCGATTCCGGGTGAATCGCGGCGTTTAAACTGAATTTTTCCCACGTCCTATCAGGGAGATTGCCACACTCATCCGGGAGACTCTCGCAAAATGCGGGAGTCTCCCGGACAATCCGGGAGAGTTGGCAAGTATGTTATATAGGTATGTTGAGTCGGGTGTATCACAAGATTAAGATACATTCATCTCAAAAACTGTAGTATTTGCGGCAGCTGTATGTCATGTGAACAAGCATGTATACTTACTCATAAAGATGACATATAGATGTGGCTTGACGGTGTTAGTAGAAATGCTAAAGTTGCATACCCTATTTGCAGACAATAAAACAGTGTAATAAAATGTCATATACACAAAACAAGAAACAATATTCTCTTTAAATTGATTACTAAATGCAACAGTCGCATATTTAATATACAATTTAATTAAATATGTTGTTTATCAATTGGGAAACTTCTTTTTATGCAATAGTACAAAAGTAAATGTTAAGTAATGCAAATACACAACTGGAACTTGATATTATATAGGCGGGGCACTAATGATTTGAGTTCTATAAGATGAAGGGGTCAATGCACAATAGGACAATCAAAAGTGGCTTGATACGCCTGCTATTACTCATCATCATCACCATTGCATATTGTTGCACGAGCCCTCCAGTACCTGCAAGATATATGCCTCTGGGGATGCATTCATGTCTAATTAAGTCACAATTATATGAATATGACCTTACTGTTCTCAGATTATACTTGCCTGCCCACATTCTGCCTTTCCAGGTGTAAGGGTATGCAGGTCAGCCATACGCAAAAACCTACAGATGCATACACATTTCTTGAATACATGTGCAGTACAGAAATGCGTATCTTGCACAGAAAAAAATTGGTGTGCATTCAACTGTAAATGAGCCCTGCAGTAAATGTACCTTAATCATAACCAAGTCAGTGGAGAATCTAATGGAGGGCATTTAGGGAGGTTACCCCCACCTAGCAGGGGCTGGTTCCATTTTAATGGTTTTGGGCCGCACATCACATAGATGTGCCTGGCACCTGAGGGGCAAATAAAATTATAGCAGCTGGGAGCATCCTCTGCCCGCTTCTCAGTCACCAAGCACAGCCATACAGCTTGCGGCCTCACTGTTACTGGGTATGAATAAGGCCTACACATTTTGATTGGTGAATAGTTACAACAATCCACCAATCATAGTAACCAAATACCAATTGGAGGGGGTCTGTTAAACCACTCCCCTTAAAAGTGAAGTCTAGATCGCCACTGAACCAAACATATATGCTGAAATATATTACAAATTTAAGTCTTTATTTATGACTCTAAAACATCCATGCCATCTCTAAACACAATAACAGCACAAAACAAAACGTTGGATAAGAGAAGTAAGAAGAGAACTCTACATAGCCACAACAAAACAGTATGCTTAATATGATTACCGATAAATGAGCCTGTTTATCAGGATTACCTGTGCTATAAAATAGTAAATACCTCCAATAGAAAGTGTTGTGGGCATGTGACATTGCGTTAGTAAATATATTTTTGTACAAATAAAGGATAAATTAAAAGCAGGACAATCTTTAGTGTCTGATTCAACAGTTTGGTTAACAAATTAGTAATAGAGGATATGGGATTGAAAAAGTAAATGTTTGCCATTGCCAGAGAGATTGAAAACTCTGACCCTCATCTGGAATTTTGAATAACAGCAATTCATAGACACAATAAAACAAAATGATTCCCCATTACCTTGTCTGAAAGCCTCTACGACAATGGGAACCAGTAAATATATAATATTACATATTATACATAGTTTATTACTTTATTGAGAACAGCCTTTCGGTAATACAAAGCTTGGTGTGGAGTTTCCCTTTAATATTTTTAAAAGTACTAACAAAACAAGTTAATAAAAAGAGCAGTTGGTACATACATTCACAGAAGTAATAACGTTCTTATCACTTGTTCTGTTTGTAATGCTCTCAGTTGCAATTGTATGCGACCTGTGAGAAGTTACCAATTGTGAGAAACTAATCACAAACAAAGATCACATTGTAATGTAAATTGCCCTTTTCATTGAAGTTTCCATAAAGACATCAAGGTTGTTTTCAAAACTTATGTGAAACAGCAAAGGGGCAAAAATCAGTTAAAGATGATAGTACAGTACATAATCAGAGTTTGTGTCTGAATTTTGTTTTTTAGAAAAAGGTTAAATAAACGTGTATATAGTTGTGAACAAGGGCCGAGGTGCATTTACTTTCAATGGTATCTCTCTTTGGTTACTTAAATATTATTAAATGTTATGCTGGCATTCATTTATAACAGTGTGTGTGTGTGTGTTAACATTGGCATGTTAAAATATACACATTACCCAAGCTGTGCGACAGGAATTAGGTTGCGTAAGCGGTTAGCTAGCTGCAAGAACTGCTCGCAGCTTGATAGGGTATTAAGAGTGGGACGCAACTGGGGTTGCTTGCCACTCGTAATACCCTACCAAGCTGTGGCACACTCCCACTCCTACACGTCTTAAATGGACTTTGCGTCACGCTCTAAATGAGGTCCATACTTTTTATAATAAAGTGTGAGTATTACCTTAGATACATGTAAATGCATGATTTAACGCTAAGGGTGCTTTGAGGTAATTTGAGCTTAAACTCCTTCACTGCTGAGACTTTTCTTTTCTCACCCTTGCGCTGAGCCTGTTTTGGCACTTTTTGGGCTGGTCACATTCCAACATCAATATTGGTAATTGTTTACACAATACCCACTTAAATGATACATTATTTTATTCAGACTTTGAATTTGCAGAAAATACCATTAGTTTACTTATATCTCCTGACACTGCAAAGAAAATCTACCCAAAAAGCCAAGCAAAAATCTTTCTTCATTTGAAATTTCAAGAAAGTGAACCAAAAGAAAGTGTGTGTATTTTTTATCTAAGCATCACCAAAATACTTTGTGATTCTTGCAAACAGAAAAAGAAGGATTTTACACATAGGCATTCATAATAAAATGTGGACTTAAAAATAGTAATGCTTTTTTTGCTCATTTGCACCGTCTTGAATAAAATAGATACAATGTCCAGGAATAATATGGGTAGACCATTTTTAAAAACAGACAATCTACCACATTAAATGAGGGTACCCCTGAGTTTATTGAAGCCTGGATGAGGGGATCTGGGCATTATAACTTCCCTATTTCTGGACATCTTAATGCTTTTTGTAGTGAGGGGTGTTATTGTCTGTTGATCAACACACAAAACAACTAAGGGGGCACATTATTTGAAAGAAAAGACTATCCTCTTTCACATAAGGGGTCCATATAGTATCTTGGAGCAATGAGGATGAGGATCCTTGGTCTGACTAATATTTTCTATAATATAGGGTTTTACTGTCGGGTAATCACATGTGATCAGCAAACAATAGCTACTACCTTCCCCATCCCTGGTCTTCTTAATGATTTTTGTACTCAAGGGTGTATTATCTGTTGATTACACATGATCAACCAAAAAAAAATTCTCAGGAACATCCACTCTTTCAAACAAGGGTATACTTGAGACTGTATGCCAGGATGTGGGAAATTGGGCAATTATACTCCCCCATTTCCTGCAAAACAGATTTTGTTCCTTAAGTGCAGTGACTGAACACTGGCATGCTAAGTGACGTAATCACACACCGGCATGATGGCATCTTTACACACCACCTCTTCTCCTACCCCCCAGGAACTACTTGGGGACAGGTATTATTTTACCTGTTTTCTCCCTATGGGCCTGAGTCAATAAGGAGAGCAATGCATAAAAAGGAGTAAGTTTGCTCCCAGACAAGCCAGTTAAATACTGGCTGTTTTTCATGTAGCACACAAATACACATTTTAAATTTATCTCCCCCTCCAATGCAACATGGTTTTGCCAAAGTTCAAAGTTACTTCTTTTTTATGCTTTGCTTCCTTAATGGCTCAGGCCCTATGTGTGCTAAAGACTAGTGGGATTGTAACTTAGTACTTTAGAGGTATATGTGCAGGATCAGTGCTTCTCTTACTTAGCAATGGAAGTAATAAGAGATTAAGAGATTCTCCCTCCTGCAGTAACCCCCCCCAAACATGACATTAGTTCTCACAAACTAATCAATACATTGAAAAATGACCTGTATAGCTATGCTTGGGTCACCAACACTTTTCACAAATCATTGTGATTTCTCCTGGAAATCTCATATCGGTTTAATAATGGAGATCTTGCAAGTTAAGGAATCCCTCAAATTATTTTCATACCTGGTTATTTAAACATTGTTTTTTTAAATGCAGAAATGGAACTAAGGGCCTGATTCGATAAGGCTAATATATTGTACGTTTTTAGAAAGAATGCATGTAATTCGGGAATATGCATGTCCGTATTCATCTAGAAGCGGATCTGAAGAAATGTCTCTTGTTGAATAAGGGTCTAGGCCATACATATGCACCTTCCCCGCCCCATTCCAACCATGAAATTGTCAGAAGTGTCATTTGTGTTTGAAGATGAATTGCATACCCTTGTATTTACAGGCGTATAGTCCGTTTCTGGGTATGCGCAGAGCAATTTCATGCAAAATACGACACGTATCAGCATTTATGTTCTTTATTGAATCAGGCCCTAAATGTCCTGGAGACTGAACTAACTGACAACAAAATAAAAGTGACTGAACATATTCCTGCACTGAAAACACAGATTTTCTACACCCTCAAGAACTTGCAATCTGAAACTAATGCTGGTTGTATCTTGTTGGATCTCGCTAATATATAGTTACGTGTCTGATAGGGTGCTCCCTATTCGGTCTCACCAATTATCTACACTGTCATTGCTAATACTCTCTCACAAATAATAAAAATAATAGAGGGGACATATGTAGACTATGGGCCCTTATGAAGAGTTGGATGCAAGTCCAACTGATCAGCATAAAAAGCACTTTTGGCCAAGGATCCGTCTCAGTTTGCACTCAGACTGAGACGGATCTCCCTCTTACAACTCTCTGCGCTTAGAGAGGTGAAGAGGGGAAGATAGTGGGCGAGCCTAGCAATGTAAAGGCATGTTTATGCACTCTACATGCTAAGCTGAGTTGAAAACAGCCACAGGTAGGTCTCTAGGAGACGTATCTTTTGCGGGTGCTTTCTCCTGGTACAACAGACTTTGCAGTATTAAAAAGAGAAGTCAAAAAATAATTACATTTATAGTAAAATGTGTGCACCCTCTCCCAAACAGTTTAATCAACCCCAGTGCTGTTTTGGGGGTAGAAGCACAATTCTTTTTCAAATATTAATTTAATTATTCATTTATCTGCTTTACAGGGCCGTTGTGACTGATGCACTTAGGTGTATCATGTGACTGATACACTTAAGTGTATCATGCACACCACCCCATAAAGCAGATAAAGAGGTGTGTTTGTGCAATTTACATACCATTCTGAGTGGCACGGATCTAAAGATCCGCGCAACTTTGAATCCTAAATACTGAGATGCAATTAACGATTTCAGTTTAAATTTTACCCAACTCTACATGAGGCCCTATATGTCCACAAAATCATATGGTTAACTTATACCGAACAGTAGATTAATTAAAAAAAAGACATGCATAAATAATTTAATAGTGAACCGTTAATATTCTACAATTACTCCAAGAAGTAAGTTAAAGAACTACTTAACTAGATAGACAGTTAGATAGGTGAATACCAATTAGTTTTCAATATTATCCATTATCATAATCAATCAATCAATCAATCCATCCATCCATTTGTAATATTTTGGATAAACAAGGGCTAAAATCCTTAATGAAATTACAGCACAATGCAACTTAAAAGATAAGAGGAAAAGCTATAATAAGCTATGTATGGCAAAAGATATGACATAACAGCCATAAATGGCAACTAAGTATACTTTTCCTGAAGGAACAGTCCCCTTCTGTGTAGTTTTTTTTTATCCAAATATCTATTAGAGCCCCAAGAATTATAATTGAAATGACTTTCGGTATATAAATTTGATCAATTGTTAGATACATTTCCTAGTACAGTGTATCTAACAGTATATATGCCTTCTCCAACTGCTGCATCATCAGGCAATAATACAAGGATTGATTTCTATTGTCCTGCATGGTAATGTTACAGGTTCGAAAGGATGTCTCTTTTAGGGAAGACTTCTGTGATATTTACATACCATTATTAACATCATGTTGCAGTTTTCATAAAATTCAATTTGCGTGTAAGTAGTTTGTTTCACATAATGACATCATAGCATTTTCTACCAATGTCACTGGAAAGTCATTTTTAGCCACATGAATGCATGACAACACTATGTGTTTTTATATGATTCAAGTGTTTAAAACTGCAGTTAAATTACTATAGGGGACAATTACAAAAAAGAGAAAAAAAGTGATATAGCCCATAGTAACCAGTGTGATGTTTATATTGATTTTCTTATCTCCACTAGAAAATGACAAATATAATGTAATTGGCTGCTATGGGCAACATCAATTTTTTTTTCATACATTTCCCTCATGTTCACTACCTGCTGCAATCACATACATTGTTTCTTAAATTTAGTCTTCAGATTCCACTTGTAGTTAGGGCTTTCGTGGTTTTTCAAAGGTAGATAATATATTTGATTCTCATAGACAAAGTGAACCTATCCTGAATATGAAGACATAAAGTTTAAGAAAGTGTTTGAATTTATACTTAAACCCCCCAACGTGTAAAGCCAGGCAATGTAAGAACTTTGCTTAACTTTCATTCTCCATCAAAGTCATGAAAACAACTGTAAAAAGTTGAATTCTGAACTGTGAAAAGATGCAATAAGTCACCACAAATCACTGCTACTAAGCCCAAACTGGATAATTTACACAGCACTTTGTGATCTTCAAACACTTGGCAATGTGCAATTATTCATGCCACAACATGGGGCCTAAGTCCATTCTGCCTGTTTGTTCTGAGGTTGAAGTTGAGGTGTTTGAAAACTGCAAGAAACTACCAAAAGCACAGAGATCATAGCTAATGTGACACCCTCAGGCCTAATCTTCTTAGAGGACTGGGATAAAATAAGTATCCATTACAAAATCATCCTTCATCCAACCCCCTTCTGAGCTCTGCCACTCTGATAGCCAACACTGAGACAATTGCATGATTCTGGACTTAATCAGGTATTAGGAGCTAATGCAGTAGGAGAAGAGGCTAATCTCCATATTTACTCCATCTGTACTTGTGGACATGACTTGCTTGCCCCTGGTAGATCAAAGGGAACTGGCAAAATCAGATTAGGCTCAAAGAAAAGAGAGGGAGGTGCAAAAAGTGTAAGAGCCAAAATTATCAGCATTTCTCTTGAAGTTATGTATACATTTAAGCCTTGTGGTCTAATCCTATAGAAACTCATTGTCTCAAAAGTCTTTTAAAAATAATTTGTGCGTGACTGTTAATGTACTGAAAACAGGCCTTGTGTGTACATATCTATACATGGTTCCAGTGGCTTAAGCCTTTATTTGCATAAATATGCATAAACCCCTATGTTTTATGTTTAGGTCTTGTGAACCAAATTAGAAATACAATTCCTCTAAAGTAATGTCTTTAAATTTAAAAATGTAATAAAATATCAAACACAAATGTCTTTATGTAAATGGATATGTAGCTAAATCAACAACAACAGCAACATATTTTTTTTAAGTAACACTTTTTTCACAATTCCTTTGTCAATTTCAATATCAGTTGTATGTATGAGCCACAACTGCTCATATGCCCAGGCACTTACTATTTCTAAAGCATTGACAGATGGGTAAAAGGCAGAAAAGGAAAGCAAATTCACAAATTAACCACTGTTAGCAGTCACCTGCTGTTTGTAAACATGAATGTGACATGTGGTCACCAGTAATGACCTTCCATTACAGGGAATCTAATAAGGTCTGCTACCTCGGACAGAAAGGTGGCTTTTTAAACTTGAATATCACAATTATTATAGAAATTGCTATTTTTTAACAGCTACGCAGGTGATAAAGTTATACTCCATATATAACACAGAAAATAGGGTGTGTAAGACATCTCTGTATGTCTTATTTGTCCGTTAAACCAGTAGGTCCTCATATTTAGCAGTATCGTTCACCTCATTAGAGTGGATTAAGCGATGATGCTGAGAGGGATAAAAGGTGAAAAGCAAAGAGCAGTGGATGGTGAAAGAAGAAAGCTTAGAGTGTCATTTGTGTGCTTACACTATTATTGACTTGAGACCCATGTGGTTCACACTTTTCAATTACTGTTTGCTGGAAAGGTGGCCCTTAATTGCACAGGCTGAGGTCTGTGCACCAAATGTCAGGGGAGCCTCCCTAACCCTTGTCACCTTTTTTTGATGCTTGACTTGAGGATGTTCAAAGTCCAAGCTCCATGGCCTCCAGATCTCCCATGAGATGAGAAAAAGGATGCCAATAAAGAGAGAGGCAATACATGCAAAGATATCATTGCTGGTTTTGCATCATACATATTTATGAAACCAGTGTGGCATTGGAGTTTTTGAAATGATGTGTAAATAGAAATTATCCCTGACAGTCCTACCATAAAAATAATGTGTGAAAAGTAAAATATTTTGAAGAGAATGGCTATGTTTTCTTTTGGTGTATTTCAATAGAATGAAAAATAGACAAAAACAATGTTTTTCCTGCTGCGATGTCCTATGCTTTCCATCACAGTAAGCCTGCACACAATTCATTGCACTTTAATCAAGGAGTTAATCCAAGTGACTTGAACTACCTATGTTCCTAATGCATGGTGTTTGCCTCACTTCTAACCTAAAAAAACGTGTACATAAAAGGTCATGCTACATTCAGCATTCTGTAAAAACAAGCATACTTGAGCCTGCTCGCTGCCCTCTGGGCTGAAATGTAATTCCCGCTGATTGCTAGAGTTACTGCTGTTCCTGGATAGAAGTGCTTTCTGAAGTATTGTGTTTGCTGTAGCTACACCTAAGGATAAATAAGCACATAGGGCTCATTCTAGGCAAAAACTGTATAGTATGGTATTATATACTGTATTTTATTATGATCATATTTTACACAGTACTAAAGGAAACTAGAAGTAGTGTTGAAAATCAAGCTGTCTATTAGGCTGCACTAATATTGTTCAATTTAAAATGTGGAAAATCTAAATATAGGTGCATTTAAAAAAGTGTGTGTTTCAATTTAAAACATTAATTACATTTAATCGTTTCTTTTAGCTGTCTAAGTAAGGAACCTTTTAGCTGCAGATAATTCAGAACTTTGTCCTGGTATGTTAAAGTTAAAGAATATGTTTTATTTTAATGAAAATCTTATGACCTGCTTCATATACTGCAGCAATACATATCCAAGCCAACTGTCAGTTTCAGGTTTCCTACTGTCTACTACTGTTTTCAAGAATGTTAATACTGGCTTAACAAAACACGTAAAATACAGTAGCTGGTACTATAAGCATATAAATAAACATTGGTCCAACTTCCCTATTTAACAACTATCTATCATATGAGTCTCATCCTGGTTATGAGTTCTTCAAACTTATGCCTTCGTAGTCGATTTTTTAGAGCATCAGCTATGATCATGTCAGTCACACAGTAAACTAAAACAATCACATAATGTTCCACTAGACGTGAAAATTGAGATGTCTGACATCAATATGTTTGGTTCTTGATCTTGTTACTATTTGCAAACTTGATACACTCTTCAATGTTCTCCTGTATCACTGTTGGTTGTACTGTTGGCTATTTTGAGATCAACTTGGCTAGTGTATGCTGATAAAACATATTCTGCCTCTGTAGAGTTAATTCTAATTGAAAAAAACTAGCAGAAGGCATAACTTAGAACATTCAGAAACCTTTACAAGGGGTAAATAGGTGAGGACAGGAGATAGGAGGTAGAAAGGGCACAGCTCATAAGAGCTAACATTATAGAGTGGCATGGAAATTGGGGGCTACGTTAAATGAGTGGAATGTGCAGGTGGAACGTGAGGTGGAAGTTCTCATCTCTTAGGATGTAGCAGGATAGGCAAGTGTCATGAGGTGCGTTTTGAGGGAGTAGGGAAAGATTGGACGTTGTGAGTGAGTCAGGCTGCAGCTAGTTCCAAATGTGGACAAAAGCCTCCAGGCATGAGAGTGAGGTGTTGATAGAAGAGGAGGAGAAGAGAAAGTCATTGGCAGATGGGAGTTGGTGTGTAGGGGACTATTTCTTTACAGGTTTGGTGATGTAGGAGGGAGAAACATTGAAGAGAACTTTATAGGTGATGGTAAGCAGCTTGCATTATATTTTGGATTGAATGAAGGACTTTGAAGAGAGGCATAGCAGAAGAGGAGCATCAGGAGAGGAAGATTAGACGTGACTCTACATTCAGAGCAGGGGAGACAGATGCCTCTCAGGTAGGCCATAGAGGAAAATATTGAAATAATCAAGGCATGAGATGACAAGAGTGCGGACAATAGTCTTGAAGACATCCAGGGAGAGGAAAGGGTGAACCATCACAATAATGTTAAGTTGAAAGTGACAGGATTGCAGGAGGGACTTGATGTGGGAAATTAAGCTGAGGGCATAGTCAATGATGACCCCTAAGCTTAATGTGATATATCTGAATGTGTAGTTGTCTTAACTGTATGGATTTACCTCTTGTTGGCAGGTAGAATATACTTTTCTCTTCCATACGTCAAGTTGGCCATATACATAGGTGTTAATGTAACTTTATTTTCTGTCATTTCAATATGGTTTAAGACTGCACTAACTGTATTACTCTGGTTACATATAAAGCTCCCATCTATGAGTATGGATTCCCAGGTTTTATGTTATATCTCAGTTGAGCAATTATAAGATCACCTACAAAGTGACTCAGGTACATCCATTTGTTCAGGACCACACAACAACAGGCCCAATCCTGAGCTGGCTGGGCTGAAATATAGTCTAGGTGGTAAAGCAGGATGCTTTACCAGGTGTTTTCTCCTAAACTGCATCTGGCTAGGCCTTCCCATATGTAATTTAGAGGTTTTAAAACCATCACCAGCAGTTTTGTTTTTCACCCACCAAACCACTTGATAGTAAATTCTGCATTTTGGAAGCAAAACTGCTGGCAATGTGTGGCAGTTTTAAAATCACCCAAAAAAAATAATAAGATTTTGTAGATTTCCCCCTTTAAATATTCATTAAATACTCATTTTCATCTACTAGCATCTTTGCCTCATGGCAACTTGTTGAGGTCCCAGATCTTGAACTGGTTGAGAGATTTCCTTTATTTTTCAGTAGTAATAATCCACTACTAATAATCCACTACTTAGGCAGTCATTACTTTCTACGACTCTGGTTTGAGTTGTAGTTTTGTTTCAGCCATGTAGGATAGGCATTTGGCTATAATGCTTTTCTTGGTCTTCTGACTCAGAAAGTTACTACTCTTACTTCTTCAATACTCAAAGTCAATGTCCACTTGCAAATGTTTTCGTGTTTCTGATTGAGTCTTTGCTCAGGCTGTAATATTTAAGTGATACAAAATCTTTATCAATCTTCACACTTCTGATAATTGGTATCTTGTTGGCGTCTTTGTGCAGAATTCTTTTTGGCTCTTACTGGAGCCTACAATATTTCTGTCCTTTGCATCAATTTCCATTTGGTATACTTTTCTTTAGGTACATGCACACAAGCCTTACTTACAAATATTTTTCTGCAACTTAAGCCACATTCTGATCCAGTGATCCAATGGCATTTTCTCTGCTGCCTTACTGGGTAAAGGCTTCGGAAATAACAGACTGTCATGATTGTTTCACTCCAATAAATATTTGGTTTATCTGTTAGCATACTATACCTGCCTTCATAGAAAGTACAATTCTTTCTCTCAGCTATACCACTTTGCTTGGGATTGTATGTTAATGCGATCTATAACACAACTATTTTCATGTCCAAATTGGCTTGTGTTGTACCACTTGTTTATTTTGATCAATTATCTGCATGCAGTATTTTTGGCATCCTGCCAGACTCGTTGCCAACTTGCGCAAGAAATTTTAGCAATTGCTCCAGAACATCCTCTTTGTTTTGAAGCAGGTAAACTATTGCGTATTTTGACTTCTCATCTGTGAATGTGAGAAAATACTTCTTCTTTCCTGGAGTCTCAGTACTCATCAGTCCACACACGTCTGTGCGCATCAAGTCCAGAGGCTGTTCAATTTTGCTAGTGCTGGTTTTCAGAAAAAGATTTCCTTGTCATTTTCCCTTTCAAGCAGTTTATGCATTTTATCATCTGGTACAGTCATCAATCTTGATACTGTTAGTGAGATGGTCTTTAGCTATCTTCTTGATTGCTTCAGGGTCCTTAAGTCATAGATGTTGATGACACACATGAATGCAGTTTACTATATGTAATTCCTGCTTGGTGGTTTTGACCACCTCTTTAGTTGGGTCAATTCATCAGTGATTTTTCCATCTGCATGAACGTGACTCCCTTTTGTGATGATGCAGCTGTCATCCTTGAATATGACCACATTGCTTTGCTTTGTGAATTTCTCCACATACAATTGGTTGCTTTAAAGACTAGGCGCTTATAGTATATTTTTACTAGTATAGAGCAAACTGAGCAGTGAACACTTCAAAGGTCATATACTGTCAATTAACTACACATTCTCATGGCTCTGGATATACCATGCAGATTTTGATCATGCAACCACTATGGTGAAGACTGCCTTAATGCATGAAATGTTTTTTTTTCTCTTATAGTATTTTCAGCTTTTTGTAGATTATTCAAGTGATTAAATCTAACTTTCCAAACTTTACAGTCTACCTTTATGTCATCTGGCTTCTTGCTTTCATTTTGCTGATTATAATTCTTAACCCAGTCTTATGTCTTTAATGCTGATCCTGGTCTGAGCACATTTTCATGTACTCTTTACAATTTACTTGTATTCATCTACAAGCATTTGCCATATTTAAGTATGAGCTTGTCATCTAGTGTGGTCACAAGCATTTCATAGCATTTCACAGCTGTCTGAAGACCACTGAGTAACAGTGCTGCTACATGGTAGTCTGGTTTGTTCTCTAATACGCTGACCCTGTATCAACTTAGTCTGACATACTTTTCAGCTATTTGATTTTTCTCAACCAATACATTCAACAAGACCTTGTGACCACAGTTATAATTCTATTTAAGGATCTACAAGAGGTAGACATTTTGCCTTGTTGGCAGTAAAATTAGTGCAGTACATATACTCTGGAGAACAACACATGAAACATGCTGGTGATATATTGTGTCGTAAACAATGTAAACACACCTTGAAATGCAAAGCATGGTAGGAAATAATTATTGACTCAATTGTTATAAAACACAGTTTTGGAAAATGGGTTACATCATCATTATTGCAAATATTCCAATATGTAGATATATCACAAGTTATTCACTGACTTTCTTCACTAATTTATATATCCATAACAAAGTGAACCTATGCTCTAGCTTGTCACTTGGAAGTGGATACCCTCAGACCCAATGTGTACTCTGTTTTAGGATGTTATTTGCTTAGTACAGATTAGTGTTGATATTTGCCAGTTTGTATTTGTTGTCTTTGTGAAACTGAAGGCTATTGAATGTCTTTAGGAAAAATTATCTGCACGGTCTTACGTAAGTCCTTGAGGATGATATAATACATATTTGAGGGACTGTAACTGTTGGCATCTTGCCTATATAATAAACATGTCATTTGTGTTTAAAAATTGTGTACAGAGTTCTCTATAGGTGTAACTACTTAAGCCAGACTTCACCATACATACTTTGTTGTAAAGCTAAAGAATGTATAGATTGTCGCATCCATGCTTAGGAGTGAACGGGTTACTATGTAATAGAGAGTTCCTCTAATCTAACAATCAAGTGGTCATTCCATTCTTCGTAGCTTGCCACCTTTCTTGGGACTTAGTGGCATAGTCCAGTGTTTCTCAAAACCCAGTCCTCAAGACCCCTAACAGTGCAGGTTTTCCAGGTGACAATGGAAATAATTATACCACCTGTGGATCTGTTACAATATATTAGTCAGTAATGAATACACCTGTGCTAAAGCAAGGAGATGTGGAAAACATGCACAGTTAGTGGTTCTGAAACCAACTTTAAAAAACACTGGCTAGTCAATGGGTACCATGACTACATATGCCACACATGCCTATAATAGCTCTTATCTCATATATAGGTATAGATTTCCCAGAAAAGCCATAAATATTGCCTTGAGAAATGTTTAACTCATACTGGTAATTTTTGCAAAAATTAAAGGCCAGCCCCTTTTGGTGGCATAAAATATAATAGGTTAAATGCAATGAAGTAGTGAAATTTTAGTTAGTAATAGAAAATATTTTATGTTTTTTCATTAACTGCTGTAGGTGTTTCTAGTTTTAGAGAAGTATCTGCACTGTGTATGTAGTCATAGAGTTGCTAAGCTTTTTCCTTGCATTATAGTAACAAAAAAAAGCCAACAACAAGAAAGCCACTGTAGGTGTTTCAACCATTTTTTTAAATAATACTAAAAGTATTACATTTAAAGATAATAAAGATCTTCACAAAGATCTGGGCCTCTCCAAACAGCTCCTACTTCTTCGGCACCTCCTAAACCCACAAGATCCCAAGCACTTCCTTACTGACACGTTAAGCCATAACACCCTATAACTATAGCTATAATATATATACCTACCACAGTTCAGGGCACGTTTTTCATGAATTTCTATGCCAAACTCTCACAAGTCTCAGTTGGTAATGTGCTTTTAGGCGCAGATTTCAATGTCATATCGGATCTGAAAATTGTCTGCTCAGATGATGGGAAATGTAGCATGTGAAAGTCAAAACGTAAGTATCTTGTTACACTGAATAATTGTGATACCTCACCTACAATTATATGGGGAGCGACTATTAGAGGCCCCGTTATTAGAATGGATTTTCATGAGAAAAAAATCTTCTTAAAAAGACTCTCAACTAGATAGCCAAATTAGGATTTGACTACCGCCACTAGAAACTCCTGAAAACCTAAGACTTGCATTAAACTCTTAGCTCTCAGAGGTCAGCTTAGTCAATTCCTAGAGACTAAAGAGAACAAGACTCATTACTGGCTCCAACATTACTGTTATGAGAGGGGAGACAAAGCAGACACAATTTTATCGTGATAAAGTTAAACTTACACACAATAGAATTGAGACCATTAAAACACATCTAACCAATCTATTAATAACCCTCAAAAAAAACTGCAGATAGTTTCCAAAAATATTACACTTCCATTTATAATTTACATTAAACCTCATTGTCCTACGACAAACTTGCTTAAAAAAAATAGTGGAATTTTTACATACATGTAATCTCTCCAGCCTATCAGAGGCTAAAGCACTTGCCCTAAATAAAGATATTAAATTTGAAGATATTTCCCAGACAAATAAATCCCTAAGAGCTCAGAAGCACCAGGCCCTGATGGGCAACATCCACTTATTATAAACAAAATTGTTAGAGTGCTAATACCCATGTGCATTTCTCTGTTCAATATTACAGAGAGAGATAAACCGCCAGGGCAGACATTGTTGTTATCCTAAAGAAGGATGGGACACCACCACGTGCATTAGCTACAGGCCCATATATCTCCTAAATGTTTATCATCATCATCATCATCATCATCATTTATTTATATAGCGCCACTAATTCCGCAGCGCTGTACAGAGAACTCATTCACATCAGTCCCTGCCCCATTGGAGCTTACAGTCTAAATTCCCTAATATAGACACACATTCACACACATAGACATATACATACAGACAGACAGGTAGAGACTAGGGTCAATTTTTGATAGCAGCCAATTAACCTACCAGTATGTTTTTGGAGTGTGGGAGGAAACCAGAGCACCCGGAGGAAACCCACGCAAACACAGGGAGAACATACAAACTACACACAGATAAGGCCATGGTTGGGAATCTAACTCATTACCCCAGTGCTGCGAAGCACAAGTGCTAACCACTAGGCCACTGTGCTGCCCATCTCAAACTATTTGCCAAACTACTGGCAAATAGATTAGATTTTATTTTCCAGTTCTAGTCCACTCTGGATTGTTGGAAATCAGATTGTTAGGGGGTAGCAGGTAGCAGACAATACCAATAGATTTGTTGGTCTGATATATGTTAAAGGTTATTGACACAGTCTTCTGGTCTCCTGAACTTTTATGCAGTGTACCTTGAGAGAAATGGGTTTTGGTGGACACTTTTTATGCAGCATAGCTGCTTAATATTACAATCCATTAACATTCATCCTAGTTAATGGTACTGCTTCTGTATTCTCTTTTCTTTGTCTTCATGATAGAGCCCTTGGAAGCTAAAATTTGACACAACTCAATCATAATGGGTATTAGAGCTGGCCAACCAGAATATAAACTCTACCTATATGCAGATGATGCCCTACTGACTCTAACAAACCACCACACATCTCATAAAGTAAAGAATTCCTTGCTGGTGTGTGATGGATTGCTGAGTGAGATGAAACATGTAAAATAGCAGGTGATTATGGAGCTGCTAAGAAGTCAAGTTGAAGGGGAATTTTACATACCTGAAACAAGTATAGTGTCTGACGTTAGAAACAGGGCTTAAGAAGATGACATTAGAAACAGGGCTTTAAAGCAGGTTTCACTATTTGTAGGCTTACCATACAAACATTATTCTGCTGTTGGGCAAGTCTATACAATTAGCAAAATAACTGTTTGCAGAGAGCGCACTACACAAAACCCTGTCATTCAGTAATGAACATAAACGTAAAGCAACAGAAAACCAATGCACATTAATCATGCAGCTATTTTAGCAGGATTACAAAAACAAAAGAGAAGCACATAGTAAACATTATTACATTTTATATATTTTATTAGCAAATAAACTACATATTTCTACTCTTATTTTTACAAACATCCATCTTTTTATAATATTCACCATATCAATATGGCTGCCCCACATAACAGACACCTCTCACTCTCTATTATGCTTTAAAGAGGAAGTGACTTGGGAAAAAGCATTTTCATATACACGGATGAGCCACAACCTTAAAACCTGACAAGTGAAGTAAACAACATTGATTATCTTGTTACAATGGCAAGGGGGAGATATATTAAGCAGCAAGTGAACAGTCAGTTCTTGAGGTTGATGTGCTGAAAAAGGGAAAAATGGGCAAGTGTTAGGATCTGAGTGACTTTGACAAGGGACAAATCGTAATGGTTAGACTACTGGTTCAGAGCATCTCCAAAACTGCAGGACTAATGGGTGTTCCCGGTATGCAGTGTTTAGTATCTACCAAAAGTGGTCCAAGGAAGGACAACTGGTAAACCGGCGACTAGGTCATGGACACTCAATGCTTATTGATGCGGGTAGAGAAAAAGACTAGCCCGTCTGGTCCAGTCCCACAGAAGAACTACTGTAGCACAAATTGCTGAAAAAGATAATGCTGACTATGATTGAAAGGTGTCAGAATACACAGTGTATCGCAACTTGCTGCATATGGTGCTGTGTAGCCGCAGATCAGTCTGAGTGCCCATGTTAACCCCTATCCACCACTGAAAGCACCCACAATGGGCATGTTAGCACCAGAACTGGAAAATAGAGCAATGGAAGAAGGTGACATGGCCTGATGAATCACGTTTTCTATTACATCATGTGGATGGCCGGGTGTGTGCATTGTTTATCTGGGGAAGAAATGGCACCATGATACACTATGGGAAGAAGGTAAGCCGGTAAATGAAGTGTGATGCTCTGGGCAATATTCTGCCGGGAAACCTTTGGTCCTAGCATTCATGTTGATGTTACTTTGACATGTACGGCCAATCTAAACATTGTTGCAGATCAATTACACCCCACATCAACGGTATTCCCCGATGGCAGTGGTCTATTTTAGCAAGATAATACGCCCTGCCATGCAGCAAAAAATGTTCAAGAAAGGTTTGAGGAACATGAGAAAGAGTTCCAGATGTTGACTTGGCCTCCAAATTCCCCAGATCTCAATCCGATTGAGTATCTGTGGCATATAGCTGTGATCTCCTTACCCTCACATTGATTGCTTATTTGAAACTATTGTGCTGTTTAAGTGATGCATGGTTAGTGCAGTACTTGATGTATAGTGTAGTGTAGGATGTCGTTTCTTGTACCTTATGTCTTGTATTGTGCTAAAAAGTATGATTCATGGTGTATTGTATTTACAGCTACACTGCGACGCAGTACACCTGAATATAATGTTTTATGTCTGGTTTTTGTACCTTTATGCAAAATAAAGATAATTTTTCAATTAACAAATCTGTGGGATGTGCTGGAAAAACAAATCAGAGACATGGTGGCCCCATCTTGTTACTTACAGTAGTTAAAGGATCTGTTGCTAATGCCTGGATGTCAGATACCACAAGACACCTTCGGAGGTCTTGTGGAGTCCATGCCTCGATGGGACAATGCTGCGTTGGCAGCACGAGGGGGAACTACACAATATTAGGCAGGTGGTTTTAATGTTGTGGCTGATTGGTGTATGTGCTGTAGTTTAATGTAGAAAAACATTATTTTAACATCATCCTAAGGTGTTTACTTTATGTTCTGTACTATCTTCTTTCCAGATACATATAAATTATTTTAAACCCTTTCCACCACCTTAGGAGCTGTGGGTAAAAATATCAAATTATACATATGTTAAAATGCGATAAATATTGCAGGTTTTGGTGTTTAATTGCTGTTTTTCACACTTATGCATATTTTGTGAAATTTTGCATGTAATTGAATTCCCTCCAAAGATGCTAACATGTTTTGTGCAGCCTTGTGAACTTTCTCAATGCCCAGATTCTGATAGCCACATGTGCGTTAGCTACAATGCTGTTCTTTTGTGCACCTCCTTCTTGGCTGTTAGAGACATTCTCACACCTGTACCCATCTTTCAAAGTAGTCCACATGGGAAGACAACAAAGCAGGGATCTAGGTATTTATTATTAACTTGACTTTATAAATGTGTTTTTATAACTTCACTCTACTTCTTACTTTTGCTTTATCAGATAAGGGTACAATTATCATGTTTTTCTCATTAAAAAGTATTACAGAGTTTGAAATACATACCAACAGGGTTTATCTATTTTATAAATATAATCCCTAGCCCATTTCAAATAATTAGGTAGAATCACTCGCTAGCAAATTGTATCAAGCGCTTCGTTTTCCTACTGCAATTCCATCTTCAGAGGACAGGAGTATGCAGTTATTCTGTCTATGTCTAGCTCCGTCCATTGCATTACTGACTAGCGCAACTCAGTGCATCCAGTAAAAACCTCTGCTGTTGGGTCAATGATGTGGAAGTGGGAGTTGGACACGTATGTAATCTTAGGTTTTCACAAGCTCATCAGTTCCATCACACTGAAGATGGTATTGAAGTAGGACAGTGTTAATTACATGCTACAGAATGTATCTAGTAAAATATTACAAATAGGATAGACGTTATATTTGCAATGGACTTTTCCTAAGCCAAATATACGTTTACTTATACAGCACTACATAAGTTAGTCACTAATGGGCATATTCAATTGTTAGCGAGACGGGTGAAAATCCCGCGCTCGAAAAAACCCCAAAACCCGCGCTCGTTTTTTCCTGTTCGAGCGCTCATTTTAAAAAACAAACAAACGCTCAATTCAATTGTTAACATTGCATCCACCCCCTCGCGCTCTATTATTGGTCCTAGCGAGTTTGAAATGAGGAGTTAAGGCAGTCATTTTAGTAAAAAAAAAATAATGCAAATTAATGCAATCAAGAAGGGCCCCAGCACTGCAAAGGAGATTGGGCCCCTACACTGCAATCAAGAATGGAACCAGCACTGCACAAGAGAATGGGCCCCCACACTGCAATCAAGAAGGGCCCCAGCACTGCAAGCAACAATGCCCCCACCCCCTGGACAGCAGATTAAAAGATTTTACAAGGAGGTAAATTTTTTGCCATTTACAAACATTTCTTGAACACTGGCCAAGCATGGACATTTGTAAGGTACAAATATTTGTGGGACAGTGGGCAAGCCGGACATTTGGAAGGTACAAATATTTGTTGGTACTTTGCGTAAATGAGTGTGTGTAGGTAAAGCATCAGAAAACTGAGGATTTCGTCCATGGTATTTTGTTTTTTTTTGGTTTTTAATAAAAATCTATGGTGTACATGAGGGTGTTTACTGTATTTCTTGGGGTTTTATTATTTTTAATAAAGATTTGTGGTTGGAATGAGGGTGTTGTGCTTTTATTTAACATTTTGCTTTGTGGAACTACAGATCACAGCCAGCCGTGGGTGTAAGAGCATGTTGGCACTTGTGGTTCTACAAGTGCAAACATGCCCTGGGTGCCATGGGTATGCTGGTGCTTGTAGTTAGACAAGTAGCAGCATGCCCACACTATTTAGGCCAAAATGTCTGGCTGGGACATGTAGTTCCACAAGTCAAATTTTTTTTATTTGTTTTTCTTTTTATACAAAATCCCCATTTATTATCCTACTACCCAGAGCCCAGGGGTAGTAGGAAGAGCCCTAGTGCTATCGGCACTGGGCTGGGTCCCTAGGGGGGTGGCCCGCTTACATTTTTCAGCGGACCACACTCCCTAGGGAATCCAGGCCAGCGCTGAACAGTCTGTGGGTGTTTAGTCATTATGGCTGTGGGACCCAAACTGCGTTTCCCCCCCCTCCTGCTATAGTGCCTATCACCCCGGCTTGTTTTCAAAGATTTTAACACACACAGCAATAGCCTGCCAGCACTCGGGTTAAGACTAAATAGAGTGGGGAGCAAACGCTTTTGGTTTTAAAAAATAAATAAATAACATGCTACTTTTCACAATTCTGAGAGCTGACTGAGGTCAGGCACAACCACCCCCCCTTTCCTTAAAAAAAATGATATAAAGTTTAAATACATGCACCACTAATGGTTTTTTCTAAAGGGGGAACTTTCCAAAAATTATTAATTATTACACTTTTTTAAGTACTTTTCAGTTTTTAGGTTATTTTTATGAACTTTTACACCTATTTTTTCAGTTTAATGTATATTTTTCTTAACTTATTAAAACATTTTTTTCTTTGAGCAGACCAAGGAGGTGCGAGATGAAACAGCAGATTTGCCTGTTTCACCCACAGCGTTAAAAAACAATTGAATAGCTTTTTCCGCTGAGGGCATCCAGCCTATACTTTAACATTGACAAACGGTTGGAGCGCAATAACACCGTTTCGGTAAAAAAAAAAAAAAGATTAGAATTGCGGGAGAAGTTTCCGCGCTTGAAAATAAGGAAAAAAACAAAAAAAATTACTTAACGCGCTCGAACTTCTAAACTCGCTAACAATTGAATATGCCCCTAAGTGGCCTATTTATGAAGAAATACAATGGCCCAAAGTATCCTTTACCGTGAATCCATCTCAAATTTAAGTATACTTCAAATTTATGAACGTTGTATTGCAGCAGATATTGTGGATATCTGATGCTTTGCATTTCATTTTGTTTTTCTGTGCAGTCCCCATAAAATATTATGGAGACTGCTCCTTAACGCAATTCAACAAGTTCCAAAAAATAATCTTGTTATGTAAATGTACGTCAGCTGAAGCTGGCATAAATATTCGGATGTGAAGCTTTTCATACCTTTTAATGTGTGCCTCACTGACTTTACTATTCTCTGTGTGCATGCCCAGTAGCTTCGATCGGCGCATGTTCACAGAAAGTGAATGGAGAAACGAAGAAGCCAGCCAGGATCACATTCCGAAGATTCCATGGTAACTCTATTTTTTTCACAGGGACAGTAGTTTATTGGAACTGTTGTTCCTGTGTAGGTTTTTCATAAATATGAAAACTAGTTCAATCCTTATCAATGCGATAAGGATTTAAAACTATTTTTCATGTTTTGCGGTCTTTGTTAAATATGCCCCTAAAACTTTAAAACTTCCTATCAAGACCAAGGAGTTTATTAATAAATAATTAATAAAATTATCAGTGTGAATTTTGCAATTAACTTTGTGAGGTAAAGTACTTTCCATTCATAGATGCATTATAAAACAGTAGTAAAGCTCTAATGTTGAAATGAAGTTGTCATAAAAATGCTGTAAAATATAAAGCAAAGACCCAATCGCCAAGTAAAAAGCCCTTTTCATCAGTATAAAGTCATTTTCCTTTGTGTAAAATACTTATTGCTCATTGTAAAATCAAAGCTTCACTAGAAAATAATGTCATAAAAAACAATATATTTATTGAAATAGATGGTTTACATCTGGTCTGAAGGGGTGTCATTTTTTGCACTAGGTTTTGGGTAAATTCAAGTTGCATTCCATTATAAATGGATGTAATATACACTACTTGGCCAAAAGTATGTGACCCCTAAACATCACATACATATCATTACCATCATCATCATCAAAAACATTTATTTATATAGCACCAGCAGAATCTGCAGCGCTTTACAATTGGGAGCAAACAGTAATAAAACATTACTGGGTAATACATACAATCGTAGACGTTAGAGGGGCCTGCTCACAAGCTTACAATCTATGGGACAATGGTTTGATACACAAGGGTAAGTGCCACATCATATTAAATATTTGTCCAGTTACAATGCAAAGGTTACAAAGTATTTAGTGGGCTGTATGCTCAGTCTCACAACTATGTTGGTCAGAGAGTTGTTGTCTTGTGTTAGCTGTGTAGAGGGTGGTAGAGTACAGGAATATTATAAGCTTGTCTGAAGAGGTGGGTTTTCAGAGAACGCTTGATAGTTTGAAGACTAGAGGAAAGTCTTGTGGTGCGAGGTAGGGAATTCCATAAAATGGGTGCAGCCCGAAAATAGTCCCCTCACCGAGAATGGGAGGATGTGATGAGAGTGGAAGAGAGATGCAGATCTTGTGCAGATTGGAGGTGTCAAGTTGGGAGATATTTTGAGACAAGTGAGGAGATGTATGTTGGTGTAATTTTGTTGATAGCCTTATATTTTAGTAGAAGAATTTTATATTGGATTCGTTGAAAAACAGGCAACCAATGTAGAGACTGGCAGAGTTACTCAGCAGATGAAAAATGATTTTGAAGGAAAATCAATTTAGCCAGTGCGTGCAAAATAGATTATAGGGGCTCGAGCCTGATTTTGGGAAGACCAGTAAGGAGGGAATTGCAATAGTCGATGCGGAAGATGATAAGTGCATGAATTTAAGTTTTTGCAGTGTCTTGTGTGAGATATGTGCATATTCTGGAAATGTTTTTTACATGTATGCAGCATGATGTAAATATAGAGTTGATGTGGGCAACAAAGGATAGTTACAAGTCATGGATTACACCTAGGTAATAAGCTTGCGGGGTGGGATTTATGGTCATGCTGTCAACAGAAATAGAGATGTCAGACAAGAAGCTTTTATTGTTGGGTGGGAATATTATTTATTCTGTTTTTGAAAAATTAAGTTTGAGTTGGCGAGAGGACAACCAAGATGAAATGGCAGAAAGACAGTCAGCAACGCGAGACAACACAGATGGTGAGAGATCAGGAGAGGATAGATAAATTTGTGTATCATCCGCATAGAGATAATACTGAAATGAAAAGAAGCTTAGTAGTTTTCCAAGAGAAGTGGTGTAGATAGAGAATAGCAGAGGACCTAGGACTAAGCCTTGTGGTACTCCAGCTGATAAAGGAAGCGGAGTGGAGGTTGTTTTCCAGAAAAATTAACATTGAAATAGCTATAAGATAGATAGGATGAGAACCAGGATAGGTTTGTTGAACTTTTCATTCCAAAACTATGGTCATTAATATGGAGCTGGTTCCTTCTTTGAAGCCATAACAGCATCCACTTTGTTGGGAAGACTTTCCAAAAGATTTTTGAGTAAGCCTGCAGGGATTCGCTTCCATTCTGCCACAAGTGCATTAGTGAGGTTGGGTATTGATGTTGGGCAATAATCTCTGGCTCACAGTCAGCATTCCAATTCATCCCAAATATGTTTGGCGGGTTTGAAGTCAGGGTTCTGTTCAGGATAGTTAAGTTCTTCCACACCAAACTCGGGAAAACATTTTCTGATGGACCTCGGTTGTGGCACTGGGAGCATTATCATACTGAAACTGGAAAGTGTCTTCCTCATACTTCTGCCACAAGTTGGAAGCACACAATTCTCTAGAATGCTATTTTATGTGGTAGCATTAGGATTTCCCTTTACTTGAACTAAGGGGCCCAGGCCAAAAATGAATAACAGCCCCAGACCATTATTCCTCCTCTATTAAACTACAGATTGCTAAACGCATTTGGATAGGAAGTGTCCCTGTTATCTACAAAACCAGGTGCGTCCATAAGACTACCAGATAGTGAAGTGTGATTCATCACTCCAGAGAATGTGTTTCTACTGCTCTATAGTTCAATGACATTCAAAAAAAGTGGTTTACACCACTCCAGTTAAAGTTTAGCATTGTGCATGGCGATCTTGGGTGCGGCTGTTGGTTCATGGGAAACCCGCTCCATTATGCTCCCAATGAAAAGTTCTTTATCCCAGAGGCAATTTGGAACTTGTTAGTGAGTGTTACAACTGAATACAGAGCATTTTTATGCTCTATGTTCTTCAGTACTCGGTGGTCTGGTTTTGTGAGCTTGTTGGCTTACCGCTTCGCGGCTGAGCTATTGATGCTCCTAAACGTTTCTACTTCACAATAACAGCACTTACAGTTACCAGCTGCGCACCTTTAGCAGGGCAGAAATTTGATGAACTGACTTGTAGGATAGATGACATCCTATGACAGTGCCACGTTGAAAGTTACTGAATTTTTTATCCATTCTACTGGTAATGTTTGGCTATGGAGATTGCAAGGTTGTATGCTTGATTTTATGCATCTGTTAGCAGTGGGTGTGGCTGAAATGGTCAAAAATGCTAATTAGAAGGGGTGTCCACATAGTTTTGGACATGTAGTGTATCTTTTGTATTGACTTGTTTGGACCACATTTTTTAAATGCTTTGCACCAATGCATGTAGACGGTCTGCTCAGCACACACATGTATACACCTACCCTCCGCTCTTGGAGAGCTTCAAAATTAGGTGTGACTGGGCTTGGGAGGTGAAAAAGATCTCAACAGAAGGATTGTACAAAAGTCTAAATGTCACATTAAACTTCAACTTTAGAACCACACTTTTCATTGAATTAAACCTATGAAGCTGAGAGTTTTCCGGCGGGTTTGAAAAACCAGATTCTAGCTATCATTTATTTAGTACATTCTACAAAATGATAGCTAGAATCTGATTGGTTGCTATAGGCAACATCTCCACTTTTCAAACCCGCCGGAAAACTCTCAGCTTGATACATTTACCCCCTGATCTCCACCAGTGCAGAGCTAGTGGTAAAAGCAAGTCTTTATGCACAATGGTTAAGGAATGTCCCTAAAAAATGCACCCTCTCCACCTCTTTATCTTATTTCAATTATCTTCTCTGATGTGCCAATTAAAATTAGGTACATCTGCTTTGTACTCAGCAAGGCACATCGTCATTCCACCAACCTCCTCTAATTGGCAAATGCAAACTTTTGCTCTTCAGTAAACACCATCATCTTGCTCTGCAATTCCATTAACTTTTTGGAAATATTGCCACATCTGCTAAAGTTGTGTTGCAGAGGGACACGAATAAGGATTTTGAACTGTGTCTTCCTAATTTTGTGCTTCGTACATTATCTCTTCTTTGTTTTTACAACAAACATGAAGCGTGCATAAAACGAGATCAGTACACACAAGAAAGTGCATTGCAATGTTAGAAATAGGCAAAATGGCTGAAAACCTTAATTTGGACAGAAAAACTACTTACAGAGTCTTAAATTTCCATAGGAGAGGCAAACAAAATAATTGCATGTAATTAACTCATACCTTGTTATCATCTTATTTATTAACTGTTTACAGTCCCTACCCCAGTGGAAGGTTTAATCTAAAGTTCCTAGCACACAGACACACACATTAGGGTTAATATTGTCAGAAGCCAATTAACTTACCAGTATGTTTTCTGGAGTGTATGAGGAAACGGGAGCACCTGGAAAAAAAACATGCAAACATGGGGAGAACATGCAATTCCCACAAACATGGTCAGAATTTAACTCATGGCCCCAGGGCTGTGAGGCTGTATTGCTTAAATGATGATGATGATGATGATGATGATTGCTTACCACTGTTCCACCATGCTGACTAATGTTTCTCTAAACTGTTAGTGTTATACATAAACCTCCTTAAATCTTCTTTAAATTGAAATAACCTTTATTTTCCTGCAATAGTTGCATAGTAATAATGCATAAACAAAAAAACTGAAGAACAAAAATGTAAACAGGTAATTTACAACAAATTATCGCCTAAACCGGTTGGAAACAAACATGTTAAAATAAGGCCAATTACAAAGCAATGTTATAAAGGTAACTGTTACAAAGAAATGGCACTAAGCACAATAATGATCCTCAATGTAATGACAGATTTCTTGTGTTGACCACGCGTAAATGATGCCCACCTTGTAAAATGAACAATAATTTTCTTGCTTGTTTAATATTGTATCACTAATCATCATCATCACCATTTATTTATATAGCGCCACTAATTCCATAGCGCTGTACTGAGAACTCATGCACATCAGTCCCTGCCCCATTGGAGCTTACAGTCTAAATTCTCTAACACACACACAGACAGAGAGAGAGAGACAAGGGTCAATTTGATAGCAGCCAATTAGCCTACTAGTATGCTTTTGGAGTGTGGGAGGAAACCGGAGCACCCGGAGAAAACCCACGCAAACACAAGGAGAACATACAAATTCCACACAAGTGCTAACCACTTAGCCACTGTGCAGCCCGCACATGTGCTGCATGATACTCAACTGTTTTATCACTAATGTTTTAGCTTTTATTACTTATTCATAAAATCAGTATTTTATAGTAACATTGGAAAATTGAACAAGAGAGAAGAAATAACATTACAGTAAGCAGTACTGTTCCATTTTGAAAAAGAGAAAGGAATGCCTGCTTGTCTAAGTTCCCATAGCATCATCAAAATGCTGGAGAAGCTGAATACAGCAAGGGGAGTGTACTTATGCCTGAGCTATCCCACGAATATATGTATAAATGTGCAAGTAAAAATACTCTATGACTCACATGTCTAGCAGATTACCTTTATTGCATAAAGCATCATTAAACCCCTTTTTTTATTTTGCTGTTACTGTTTTTTTTCCCATTGTATTCTCTCAATAGCAGATAATTCAGCACATTGTCCCTGGGTGGTGACGTACTAGAATATGTTTCATTGCAGAGTAAATCTTACAAGTTGCTTCTTACACTGAAGCAACACATATCACAGCCAACTGTTAGCTTTAGTACCCTTTCATAAACTTTATGAACAACTTAAGAAAACTACAAAACACAAACATATAGTACAGTACAGTAGTTATCACAATTAGTAAATGAATAAACTTTATTCTACTATCCCCACTCAACAACTATTTACTTTAGTAGTTCCATCTTGAGTGTCCCAGTTCTGGAGCTAGTTATGAGATTTGAGTTATTCATAAGTAGCTCCAGTCCACCTCTGCTTCTTGTGAATAGGCTGTCTGAATCTTCTTCCATGATTCTGGCTTGGGTAGTGGTGCTATTCAAACCTAGTAAGATAGGCTTTTGGCTGAAATACTGTTGTTATATGTTGGGGATATTCTAAACTGAAAGTATAGGTGGTACTAATCTTGAATTAATTAATTTGAAATCAATGTAACTTCTCATACTGTGTTTCTGATCAAGCTTGTTGTTCAGGCAGAAATGCTTGTGAAAGTTGAAACTATTTAGGTGACTTGAAGCTGCATTATGTATCCTTTTTGTCTCTTGCTGCAGCCTACAAGCATATCTTCCTTTGCATGAGCTTTCCACTTGATACATTTTTCTTTTGGAATATGTACTTTGCTTCCAAATACTTTGGTATTCCACAATTCAGGGTTCTTTCTATTTCACTGTTTGTATAGTGTGTTCTCTGTGGCCTTAAGCTGGGTACACACTAGAGAAAAATAAGCCCGCGCTCAGTATATTCCACATTGTATATGCTACCAGCTGCTTGGCAATAAGCCCGCGCTCGGTATATCCCATATTGTATGTGGTACCAGCTGCGTGGCAATATAAATGCCCATATATGTATACAAAACAAAAAGAAATTTGTCAGCGCTTATCCTTTAAACTGCATATCTGTGTGTGTCTAGCAAAATGAAAATATGAGGTATTAGTTCATATTTTGATCAAAAGACTTAAGCCTGCATCCCAACGTCAAGGGTACCTCATTATATGTGGGTCCTACACTGACCTGTATGCTTTTCTTTTGATCAAAATATGAACTAATACCTCATGTTTTCATTTTGCTGGGTACACACTACACTGTTTTCATCCAATAATCGTCTCAAACAGCCGACATACGACCGGTCTTTCAAAAGTCGGGTCAGTATGTGCAGTGATACGATGGTCGAAAGTCTGCCCAAATGGACGATTGTCGCCTCATTTGGTTGGTTGTACCGTTTAATATTTTCGTTCCAACCTCGTTTCCGCTGTGTAGTGTGTATAAACTTCTGACCAATCCACTACAATCCTCTGATACTTCCTCGACCTGGGGGGCGTGTGTAAGTACATTTTTTGATGTCTGTCCCAGTCCCACTTGGCGCGGAATTCGAACATTACTGACTAGTGTTTTGTATCAATGTATATTGCACCTGTCTGGCTGCAGACCATTACACTTGTGTAAAGAACGTGTGTTATTCATATTTACTCTTTATACACTTATACCTAAAGTTATATTAACCTTTATTAACTTATAGTTGTGAAGTACCCAGAATAAACCACACAGTGTTCACGCAACATTTTTATTGCAGGAAAAAGGTACAAAAATTTTAACACACACAGCTGTCTGAAAGTTCCGCATGAGAAGTGAGCGCGCCCATACCAATCAGAGAGCTGAGTACTGCAGAGTATTATTTTTTTTTTTAAATCCAGTATTTTTATTGAAGTTTTTTAAGATATAAACATACTAAACAACAAAAAGAAAAGAAAAACAATCGCATACATATCGGAATTAAATGACGGAATTTACAAGATTACATTAAAGCATAATAATAATAAATGTGCTATATTCATTCAGGATCATACATCGTAAATGCTTATACATAAGTATGTTACACATGCAGGGTTTATTACATGGACTCAGATACTTATTATAAGAACTGCGGTAGCCATACATTTAAGTAGATAGAGCATCTGTACTAGATGACATAGGATAGAATGGAGACTCTAACCATCTGTACCATATATTCTCAAATTCCTTCAGAATTGCTAGTATAAACAAATCTCTCGTGCCTTATGGTGGTATTGACCAGTGCCTTCCAATTTTTAACCGTGGGACTCGTCGAGGCCAACCACAGCCTCGCTATACAGACCTTAGCCAACATCAATAACTGTGAAATGTACATTTTTGTCAGTTTATTAACTTTCCCCTTCAATCGGAGCCCAAAGAGACAAGTGGCCGGTGAACTAAGAGACACTTCAATTCCAGTAACCTGAATACATCTCCTGATCCTTCGCCAGAAGATTTGTATACATGAACACTCCCATAGAAGGTGCCAAAAGTTAGCATTGATCGAATTGCATTTCGGACAGTTAGGGGTAGCATCCGGGCGAAATTTTGCCAATCTAATAGGGGTAAAGTAGGCCCTGTGTAAGATAAACACCTGTATTTGTTGAAATTTTAATGATGAAGTATAACCTTTAGTACTGTCTGTAACCATTTCCCACTCCTTGTCTGATAAAGGGCCAATATCTATTTCCCACTGATTCCTCAAACCATCCAAATCATCTGCAGTGGATTCATACAGAAGACATGAATACATTCGAGAGATCAGACCTCTATAACCCAAGGCCTGTAATTGTTTCCTCAGTGGATCCACCCCAAACACCAAAGTCTCCCCTTTAAATTGTGTGCTTAGGGCGTGTCGTAACTGAAGGTAAGAATAAAACATTGTTCTGGGTACAGAGAATTCCCCAACCAACTGTTCGAAGGATTTAAGTACATTTGTATCATAAAGCTGAACTACCGACACCACACCCAACCGAGACCACTCCCTGGCCCTCTTCACTGTATTCAACTTCTCAAATTTCTTTGCCCCCCAGATGGATCAATGTCAGTTTGTTTCATTATTTTATTACAGATTGTCCAAATCTTAACTGCCTGAATCCGGAGCGGAAGAGCCCGCATACCAAGCCGCCCCGCCAGCAGTGACTGTAAGGGAGTGTGATTAGAATTAAATTGGTGTACCAACACCCAATGTAGCTCATGGTAATCGGGGTCCGAAACCCATGCCTTAAGGTGGACCAATTGAGAGGCAAAATAATATAATTTCAAGTTAGGAAGTGCAAATCCACCAGAAGATCTGGATCTATACAGCGAGCTGAGCTTGACCTTAGCCCTTCCCCCTCCCCAAACCAATGCAATCAAATAGCTATCAATGCATCGGAAAATGGAGGGTGGAATATATACAGGTGACTGCTGGAGTATATATAAAAACTTTGGCTGCACCATCATCTTAATTAAATTTATCCTACCGGAGACAGAAAGTGGGAGCTTCTTCCATACATTAGTTTTTTCTTTAATGTATTTGATCTGGTGCCGCAAATTAAGTTCTACATATTCAGCGGGGGTATTAGAGATCCATATTCCCAAGTATTTGAATTTCGATGCCCATTTTAACTGTAAGCCTTCTGGCATTGTCACTGGACACTCCCATCCCAGAGGGAACACGCTAGATTTATCCCAATTAATTTTTAGGCCGGAAAAAAAACCCAAATCCATCAACCACCCGCAGAAAATGTTTTAGGGAAGTGTCGTGATCTGAAAGGAACAACAGCATATCATCTGCATACAATGCCACCTTATCCTCTCTGTGCTCTGATCTAAGTCCCACAATTTCTCTATCATGCCGGATCTTACAGTCCAGCGGCTCTATTGCTAATGCAAACAGGGCCGGAGACAACGGGCATCCCTGTCTAGTACCCCGCTCTAATTGAAATTGTTGAGAAAGATGCCCATTGACACAGTCCCGCGCCACTGGATGTGAATACAAAAGTTTAACCCATTTTATAAATTCCGGACCCACTCCAAATCGGGACAATACCTCCCACAGGTATGGCCACTCCACCGAGTCAAATGCCTTGGCTGCGTCCAAGGACACCACAACTTCGCTCTCAGAAGAGGGTGACCGCACCTGCAGGAGAGTATACAGCCTTCTAAGATTGATAGACGTGGACTTGCCCGGCATAAATCCCGTCTGATCCGGATGAATTAATTCCAGCACCACTCTACTTAACCTCAAAGCGAGTAATTTTGCTAGAATCTTAACATCATTTGACAAAAGTGAAATCGGGCGGTAGGACTCAGGGTACAACAAATCTTTCCCTGACTTAGGCAGCACCACCACTATTGCCTCTGCCATTGAAGGGGAAAGAGCGCCAATCTCACCCAGCTTGCTGAATGTATCCAACAACCTAGACACAAAAAAGGGCCGGTCTTTTTTATATAATTTATCTGGGATTCCATCTACTCCAGGGGCTTTACCATTAGGGAATGACATAATAGCTATATCAATCTCTTCAAGAGTAAAGGGTGAGTCCAAAAACTCCCTACTATTATCGGAGAGGACAGGAAGGGAGATACCATTCAAATACTGCTGTAACGTATCCATGTCATATCTGACCTGTGACTTATATGTATTTGTGTAATATTTATGAAATACCTCAACAATATCAGGCATCAGATACTTCTTAACCCCACTGTCATCACAGATAACCGGTACTGCTGCATCTGCCCTCTCCGCCCTTGTCAGATAAGCCAGGAAGCTACCATTTCTATCGCCCTCTGCATATCGTACATGCTTAGAAAACAGAAATTTACATTTGGATTTCTCAAATACATACTCTACCCACTCTCTCTGGGCCAACTGCCATGTTCCCCTTGCAACCTCAGTTTTGTCCGCAATGCATTGTGCTTCCAAGGATTTACACTTTTTCTCTAATATCTGTTCTTTTTGTCTGGACGACTTTTTAATTTCAGCTATGCCAGCAATTAATGTCCCCCTTAGGAAAGCCTTAAAAGCGTCCCAAACTATAGGTGGCCTTGCTGTTACCAGATTATCTACAAAGAAGCCTTCCCACTGTGTCACCAAGGTCGCTCCTGTACCCATCAAGGAGAGCCAGAAGGGATTTAATTTCCAAAAGGACTGGCCTCTATCAATTGCAAAATAATAGATAGGCAGAGGGGCGAGTGGTCAGAAATTCCCCTAGCCCTATATTCCACGCTCCTTACCAGCGGTACCAGAGAGTGTGACAGCAGAGCCAGATCAATTCTTGAAAATGCATTATATGATGTAGAAAAGCAGGAGAATTGGACATCTTCTGAGTGCCTCAAACGCCATACATCTACTAACCCCATTTCCTCAACCAGAGCAGAAAAACGGACTTAGAGTTGCCAACTACAGCATTTTTCTCTCGCCATCTGTCCACCTCTCCATTTATCACATTATTAAAATCCCCTATACAAATGGCTGGAACCTCTGGGAACAATGCCATCAATTCTCCACATTTCCTTAACACCTCACCATTATATGGTGGGGGTATATATACAGCTAACAGAATCACCGGAACCCAATTAATGACAGCCTTCATCAGTACAAACTTTCCCCCTGCATCCACTTAAATTTTTTCCAAGGAGAAGCAGAGACGTTTATGTACCAATATAGAGACCCCTCGAGAATTAGTCGTGTACGTAGAGTGGTATGCCCTACCTACCCATGCTTTTTTAAGGGTGAGTATTCTATCACCGTGTAAGTGAGTCTCCAATAGACAAACAATATCAGGATCATTTTTTCTAATTTGTTTTAGTACAAGAGAACGTTTCACAGCATTATTTAGGCCCCGCACATTCCAGGAGAGAATTTTCAGCTCCTTATCAGATGTACCAGAATACATATAATAGTAGTCCCTCTTATCTCACTACCCCGCATCCCACACCCCTGCAGAGCATACATTGACATACTTATAAGCACATATAATCCTTCTCTATATATTTGCGATAACATTAAAACTACCCACAACTTAAATAACTTTAATACTAAAATCATACCCCCACCCTATATACTACACCCAACTTAAGTATACCTTAAACCCTAACTAAAATTACCTTAAGATATTCAGCAGGCCAGCACACTACCAAAAAAGGTCACCCGCCAACCCGCAAAATACCAGAAGATAGAGGAAGGAAAAGGAAGGAAGGAAAAGGGGCGAATTGAGACAAGAGAGGAAAAGAACGGCCTTAAAGCCATGGGCTCTCCAGCCCATTACATTTTTTTTTTTTTTTTTTTTTACAGTGGACCTTTCAATATTAGTTTGAAAATCACAGACCCCACCTGAGCGAAATACATTTTTATTTTTTTTTTGTACCACAGAAGAGAAATTACATTATGTATAGCAAATACCATGCATAATATCAATGACAAATCAGCAATGTCCAAAGGACTATCAGGAGAGACATAAAAAAGTACTCATCCAGCATCAGCGTCCAGCAGCAGCTAGGCGGTCCAACCAAATTGCAGCCTCTCGGGGAGTATCAAAAAAGGATGTACGGCCCTCTGAAACCACTCTCAACTGGGCAGGGAAAATCATGGCATATGGGATCTGTAAATCTCTCAATCTTCTCTTCACCGGAATGAATTGAGCCCTGTTCTTTTGTACATCCAGAGCGAAATCAGGATACATTGCTACTCGCTGACCATTGTATTCCACTGAACCTTTCTGCCTAGCCAAGCGTAGAATGGTATCTCGGTCACGATAGTGCAACAATTTGGCTATGAAGGTGCGTGGGGGGGCTCCAGGAAGGGGTGCTTGAGTTGGAATACGGTGAGCCCGCTCCACTGCGAATTGGGCTGTAAATGAATCTGTACCAAACAGTTGGATTAACCACTTTTCCAAGAAGGATTCTGGGGAGACACCTTCTGCCTTCTCGGGCAATCCAACCAACCGAATGTTGCTGCGACGCAAACGCCCCTCCATATCCGTAAGCTTTTGTTTAAACAGAGAGGCTTGCAACTCCAGACTCTCCAACCGGCCCGCAACTGGTGCAGAAGTGTCCTCCAATGTAGACACACGTGTCTCCACTTCACCCACTCTCTCCCTGATTTTTTGCACGTCTTGCCGTAGAAGAGAGAGGTCCACCTGCACCTCTCCTATTTTATCCGTAACACGCTTTTCAGATGCCCCAATGGCCTGCAGGACCTGCTGTAATGTAACTTCAGGGTCCGCCAGTGAAGCCGACAAAGGGGGGGTAACGGGATGTGATGCATCTCCTGAACCAGAGGCTGTAGTGGAGGAGCGAGCAAAGCGGTCCAATTTTCCCGCTGCGGTGGACTGGTTATGTTTGCCCATAATTTCACAGGAAAGATGGGATGATATTTATCCTATAAGCTTATGTGCATCCCTGTAACCTGTATAGCTTTAATTACATATAGGTGTACAGCTCAGATTGTATTGCTAGCAGTGCATTGCAGCCAGTTATCTTCACAGAGAAAGGTATATCTCCTCCAACAACACTGATAATGATAATCAAATAAGTCCAGAGCCCAATTCAGTTACTCCTCACTTGTACAAGGATATAAATGTACCTGTATCAGATGGATATCACAGGCTGTGTTCACCTAGGCCAGTATGTGGTATTACAGAGGCGCTATGTCCCAGCAGTCATCAACTGCCACAAACTGCCTCAGACTGCCTGTAGTATTCCTCTACCCAGATGCTCAACTCTTTCTCTCCCAGTCTTGGGTAAAATGGCAAGAGCACTATCAAAACAGGTACAGTATGTACAGCAACTATTCGGATGCACAGTTTTGGGTCCAAAAGTTTCTTTATTCCACTATAACGGAGATCAACAGGATATCTGGGATGGAGAGCTCGTAACTGTTCTTGCTACTCCATGCTCGTCCAGGCCACAGAGTATTATTTTTAGTATTTAGTATATGTAAAGGTGCTACTGGTTTGTGGCAGAACAGGTCTTGATGTCTCTTGGGTTTCTATTCCCTTTGATTTCTTTATCTACGATACAAGGAAATAAAAAAATGTTTACCATTTAACTTCTATATCTGTAATTTATATTCAACGAAATAAATACCCTCATTTTCTCACCTTTCACACTGCTCGAGATCAGTTTATATTTTGGTCCCTGTGGCGAAATCGCAATAATAGCGGGCTTAACCTCCGAGCATTCTGGAAAACAGGCGCCATTTTGGTTATTATAACGGTACAGGTATGTGCCCAAAGCATTTAGTTGTCTACACATGTTCACTGAAATACCTTAGTGTAGAACTTCTTTAGTATATTTTTCTTTTTCAATTTTTTCTTGTTTGCTAACAGGTGTAACATTAGTGTATCAGTGGTATCTAAACAGGCCTTCTCACCGTTAATTCTTCGTTCTGACATAAAAAAATTAGGTTACAAATTAGTTTCCATTGCTTTATGCGACACTAAAATGAAATAAAGTCCTTCTAACAGGTACACTACATGTGCTACTGACCTTTTTTAATGTCGTTGTCGTCCTGGTCTAGTACTTTGACTATCATCTCCACCTCTCTTGGGCTCAATGGATTTGCTCTTTGCTCTTCTTGAGTATCTCCATCTCCCACCTTAAGTTTTCCAAGATTTTTTGGCCCTTTCAGCACCATCTCTGACTCTATCTCTGTCTCCGTCTCTGTCTCCGTCTCTGTCTCCATAGCTGCAACCCCCACTGACACCTTCTCCTCACCCGCAACCCCCACTGACATCTTCTCCTCACCCACAACCCCCACTGCCACTTGCTTACTCGCCATCTTCTGACGCTCCTCCGCGCCAAACAGGTTCCTCTGTCATTTTATACACTCAGATATGGGCGTTTGTTTCTGCTGTGGACCAATCAGCGATGATGCACGCCGAGAATGGAGCATTCCATTACATACGAAGGGATTTTATTATTAGGGAATATTCATTGCATTGCACTTTAGCAGTTAAATGTTTTTCTAAATTAAATGTATATTACTAAACTTCTATTTTATAGAAATGAATGAAGAGACAGTGTAGTCTTCTCTTTTTATGCAGCTTTGGGTGTTAACTTTAGCGAAAGCTCTGCCCCTTTATGCTAATGCCTTTGGTATCTCGTTACATTTCCCGCAAATGTCGCTGCAGTGTGTACGAAATTAAAATCATTGCTCACGACAACATGGCTTTAAAAAGTCTCTAAAGGGACGTCCGCTCTTCCCTTTATTGTCCTAAACAAGGCTAGTCGGTAAGCAGTCCATGGACCGAGCGATCGGACCATCGATCGCATGTAAACTCGCTTGGCATAAAAAGTTGGTTGAAATTTCTGTAGTGTGTACCCAGCTTTACTGGGTAAACAATTATGGAGATAACAAGCTGTCAGAATTGTTCCATCCCAATATGTAGTTGGCACATCTGTGTCAAAGAACATGCTTCCACTGTTCTTGTAGAGCGTATCCTATTGTTTAGAATTTTGTGGTACTGTGGTCTGAAACACAATTTCATTCTTTTTCAAGATGACTTGTAGCCTACCATTTGTGTATTCACAACCTATTACCTTCGCATAACATCTTTGATATCCTGTCAAACTTGTTGAGCAAGATATTCTTTGAGTTTCTTCCTTGTTGTAAAGCACGTATTTATCTTAACTTTTCATCAGTGAGATGATCAACGGGGTAGAGAGACATAATTTGTTACAGCACTGGGCCACAAGCTCCTTCTCAGCAGCCCTAGTATCAAGTCCAGAGGCTGTTCAGCTCAACTGCTACTGGAGAGTATTGAAGGTAACATTTCTGTATTTTTTCAGCACGTATACTGCCCATTAGCTAAAGTGATGCTTTCTGTTCTATTTTGGTCAAGGTGAGAGGAGAAGGTTTTATGGTTAGTCATATAGCTTTGGGGTTAATACACTAGGTATGATTTGATGATGCACTCACAATGGTGTTGGAGGCAGCCTGAATGCCTGAAGAGTTGTCATTATGGTATACAATTTTATTGTCTTTCTGTTGATTTGTGTGATGATTTATTGTTACTTTTCAAACTTTGCAGTCAACCTTTAGGTCATCTGATTGTTTGCATACAAAACATTAACTTGTTGCTGATGATCTTGGGTCTTTAATACTGATTGTGCTCTGGGCATACTATCATTGTTGTCACAGGCATTTAATAGCTTGCAACAATGCTGCTAATGGAAGTCTTTTGTTTCTCCAATACCACATAGGCACTTCACTATTTTAATTGTACTCATTATGTAGTCCAGCAAATGATGATCCTTAATCAACTTAGATTGATATTGTTTACTTAATAATTACAATTTATTGCTGTTATTTGCTTTTTCACACATTTTCTGAAGCTTCTCTCAAATTGATGTTGCAGTTTCATGATTGCATTAACCATCATCTATGCAAAAGGAGATGGTATTTTGGTTTTCTTGATTTTTCTCTAATGATTTATCTAGGAATCACATAGACCTGGCCGCTTGTGTCTACACGCTTTAGCATATTAGCAGAATAATCACTTTAAACTTCCATGACTGGTAGTTCTCGTTTGTCAGGGTGACCACTGTGAGCCATTTTTCTTAAGCTTCTGACTTTCACTGTTCTCATGGGTCCATTGCCTGTTAACAGATAATTCTCAACAAGGCATTCTAAGTAAAAAGCAAAAGATATTTTTTTTACAGCGCATATTTTGCAAGCTGCTTCTCACATTGCAGCAAGACACATCACAGCCAATTTTCAGTTTCTAGTTTCCTAGCTTTTCTTCTATAGTTTAAATAAAAAACAAAAAACATGGGGTTCTCCATCGCTAAATCTATCGACCAACTGTACTGCCTGAATTACTCTCTGTTGTGGTCAAAATAAAGAAGGAGTTGAGGTCTTGGTCAACCTCCAAATTTTCCCAGTTTGGCAGAATTAATATTATAAAAATTAATATCTTATCCAGATACCTAAGCAATTCATAGAAGAACTTCAAAAATTAGTCTGTGGTTTTGTCATTGGGGATAGGAAACCCCACTTTAAGCATTACATTCTGTATAAAGTCAAACATCAAGGGGGAGTACAATTGGCAATGTTCCAGAGTTATCTCCAGGCCATATCTTTGAGTAGAGTCCTGGAGTGGACTAGAGAAGATGGGACCAAACAGTGGGTTAATGTGAAAAATGTCTCTATTGAGATGCCTCTTTACGCTCTACTCTGGCTGTCCAAATTTCCTAAAATAGCCCACCCCACCATTGGTCCTACCTTGGTGATGAGGAATAAGCTCCTGCTCATGGAGGAGTGTGTTGGCCTTTCCATATCCTCTGTCCCCTATTAGGTCTAACCCAGACTTCCACACTGGTCTCTCCAGAACTTTGTTCAACAGATGGATTCAGGCAAGATCCTTACTCTCAGACAGCTGATGGTCAAAGGGAAGCTTTGCTCCTTCCAGGAACTCCAATCCTCATATTCTATGTCCTTTGGGGAGCACTGGAAGTACATCCAAGTGATACATGTTTGCGTGGGTTTCCTCCGGATGCTCCGGTTTCCTCCCACACTCCAAAGACATACTAGTAGGTTAATTGGATGCTATCAAATTGACCCTAATCTCTCTCTATGTCTGTTCGTGTGTGTGTTAGGAAATTTATACTGTAACCTCCAATGGGGCAGGGACTGATGTGAACGAGTTCTCTGTACAGCACTGCGGAATTGGTGGCGCTATATAAATAAATGGTGATGATGATTAGTTACATTAGTTATTATTATTATTATCGTTTATTTGTAAGGCACCACAAGGTTTCCACAGCACGGTACATGGTACAAACAGTAGACTATACAGGGTAAGACAGTGCAGAACAATAAACACAAAGTACCAGTACTTCAGAAACTCCAGGCAGGCAGATACAGTAGAGACGGAGTGGAAGAACAGGTATGGAGACAGGAGGGAAGATGGGCCCTGCTCATACGAGCTTACATCCTAAGGGAGGGTAAACAGAATCAGGTACATAAGGGAGCCAGTGAAGCAACGGGGAGAGAGAAAGGGGGCAGGGGAGAACCAGAAGAAGTGAGAGGTTAAGTGGATGGTTGGTAGGCTTTAAGGAACAGGTGAGTTTTAAGAGCCCGCTTGAAGGAGCACAGATTGGGTGAGAGACGAATGGAGCGAGGGAGGTCGTTCCAGTGAAGGGGGGCAGCACGGGAGAAGTCTTGGATTCTAGAGTGGGAAGAGGTGATCAGAGTGGAGGAGAGACGGCGATCATTGGCTGAGCGCAGGGAGCGGGCGGGAGTGTGAATGGAGAGGAGGTTAAAGATGTAAGGGGCAGTAGACTGAGAGAGAGCCTTGTAAGTGGTGGTGAGGAGTTTGAAAAGGATTCTGTAGTTACATTACATTAGTTAATTTGGGCGCATTGGATCATTGGGTAGAGACCTATCTCCTTTTGAGACCATGGGGTATTTTTATGAAAGTCCGATTTCTGCAAGTCGCCGGAAATCGGTGACTTTGCTGCTAAAATTTAAAGGGGTGATGGCTTGTAAAGGCAAACTTGCTTTTACAAGCCATCGCCGCTTTAAATTTTCATACATTTACCCCATGTGTCTATCTAAAGCCACCTCCACTCATATAATCTCCAGAATTTATAAGATCCTAATGGAAGTCCTATTTTAGTCAGCACTCTCCTACATGCGTTCCTGGGAGTGGGATTTAGCACCTTATGTCCCCCATTCTTCCTGGTCCAAGATCTATCAAAACACTCACAGCTGCTCTTTAAATGTTTCAGTTGTTGAAATACATTACAAATTGTTGACCAGATAGTAGCCCCTTCACACTACATAAATTTCACCCACAAAACTCGTCAGTTTCCCTGGTTTATTGATACACATATGGTGGGAATGTCCACAGATCTCGTCTTTTTAGAGCAAAGTCTTTAGACTTTCAGAGATAATAGTCATGAACAAGGTACCCAGAGATCTTGGCTTCTGGTTGCTTTCACTTTCCGATATCCCTACTTCTAAATAGATGAAGTCGCTATTAAAGCACTTGAACAACGCGGCCAGAGCTGTTGTACCAACATGTTGGAGGTCCTGATGCCCTCCCATGATTAAGGATTGGCTCACCAGAGTTAAATTATATATGTTTATGGATGATATTATTTTCTCTGCTAATGATAAATACCCAGAATTTACAGCCACTTGGTTAGTTGGATGGAGTTCAAGGAATCAGAAGAATTTTAGCTGCTCTCCTCCCACCTCTCTTAAAATTGATGAAAGTGACAAATAATCTCTTATTTTAGCACTGGGCTCCTCCAGAGTTGGTTCTCCCTGGTTTTTTCATTCGCATCTGACATTGGAGATCCCTACACCCCCTCCAAATACCTGGTGACTATTAGAGAGCCCCACCCCAGTCTTTCTTTCTTCCTCCATGTTTTTTCCCCTTTTGTCTCCTTTCCCCTTTATCTATGTCTCTTTTTCGTTTCCTCATAAAAGGGAGTTTCTGCCATAATTCTTGTATTGCAAACTATACGCAGACTTTTTATATAGTGTTCTCTCCTCCTTTTTTTATATGTCCTTGATATGATTGATGTTACTCTATATTCCATATTCTGTTTTTTTCTTACATTTGAGCATTTCTTCTTTTCAAAATAAAGAATTTATAAAAAGAAAAAAAACATTTAATAACAGCGTAATAAAGCTACAAAATGCATACAGTAGTTTTGACACAATAAGCATATGAAGAAACTTCCTTCTGATTGATATATTCTCATCCAGCACAGTGGTAAGGATTGTTGCCTCACAGCGTTAGTGTCATGGGTTCAAATGCAACCAGTGCTCTATTTGTGTGGACAGGGCCTTATTAAGGGTTCAGCCTGCCCTAGGCTATTACCCTCATAGCACCCCCCTTGCCTTTCATGACAGGCTAACAAGAGGTAGGAAAAAATTAACTTTTCCTTAATTTAAATTCCAGCTTCCTTGAACCCCACCAATGTTTATGCTCCTTGTTTTCAAAACTCAGCTCCACTTGGCTTTTTAGAAGGGTTACAGCAATCTTTGTCACCCATTTAATTTTCATTACAATTAGAACTGTTAGTAAAACAAACGGTACTGAGGGTGAAGATGTGAAGGCGGAGGGGGCTGTATTGCCTGCATCTGTTGCCATTCTTGTCTCTCCTTCTCGCTTATCTTCATGTTCGGGGCAGCACGGTGGCATAGTGGTTAGCACTTCTGCCTTACAGAACTGGGGTCATGAGTTCAATTCCCGACCATGGCCTTATCTGTGAGGAGTTTGTATGTTCTCCCCGTGTTTGCGTAGGTTTGCTCCGGGTGCTCCGGTTTCCTCCCACACTCCAAAAACATACTGGTAGGTTAATTGGCTGCTTTCAAATTGACCCTAGTCTGCCTGTCTGTCTGTGTGTGTTAGGGAATTTAGACTAAGCTCCAATGGGGCAGGGATTGATGTGAATGAGTTCTCTGTACAGCGCTGCGGAATTAGTGGCGCTATATAAATAAATGATGATGATGATGATGATGTTCCCACTCAATGATGATTCATTGTCTTCAGTCTTTACCATGGAATACAACAAAACTTAAACCTTACTACATTTTTTGTTCTTTCATGTTTTATTTTTACTTTAGACTATTCTCTTATATTTTAAAATTAATTTTGGTTTATAGCTTTCCCTGTCACAATATTGCCCCCAATTTTTTTTTGCCACTTCCCAAAAGCCTCATACTCTAGGCTTCAGCTTAGCCAGTTTATTGGATAGTCTAATCCTGTGTGTGGAGATTGTATTTATGTTCTCCTGTCCATGTGGTCACCTAAGTTTCTTCCAAGAGTCCAAAAACATACTGGTAGGTTAAAAGGCTTCTTACAAGTGATGTATGTGTTGCAGAGAATGTAAAGTCCAATGGGTTAGAGACTGATGTGACCAATGAATATTCTCTTTGCAATGCTGTGTAATGTTATTTGTACTGTATAAATAAACAATAACAGTAATGGAGTCATTTTTATCACAAAGCTGTTTTAATCCTTTGTGACATTATGTAATAATGCCTTCACTCTCTTGTCTCTGTGTCCAGGAACATCGACAAAAGAAGTGGAACACCCAGTATTTTGCTTTAATAAAGACAAGAGTTGGTACGTTAACTTTTTTTTATTAACTATTAATGCATTTTGCCTTTAATAAACTGAATTTTTGGAGAAAGACCAAATTTCAAAAAAGGAAAGAGTTTATAGTCACACTAATAAAAGTGTAGTTTACATATGCAAAAGCTATTTACAAGCTGGGGGATGTAAATTACTAATTACTAATTACATTGTTTGACAAAGGATAAAAATATGAGTTTCTAATTTAATTTCTTTTACAAATCTGCAATTTGTTATACAGAAACTATAAAAGCCAATAAAGTATCTTTACATTATGCACCAGTTACTCATATATTTTTTTCTCTGGGAAGCAATACGGAATGTCAATTCACTAGTTACTGTAGTCAAGCCATGTACATACAACAGCTTAATTCATCTTTCATTTGTCCATCAAACATATTAATAGCTATTTTAACTTGCTTCTTATTCATTGGTAAAATTACCGAGTGACTTGAAGGAGAATGTCTTGCCATTTTAATGCACTATATTTTAAAATGCAGTCAGTAGTGTAACGGACTTGCTTTTCTTTAACCCCATAGGTCCCCTCAAATAAATCTCAAGAGTAGCCTTTTCCTCTTCATTACAAAGTGACCTTTTGCTCTTTCATAGTAAAGCATCTACACATTCACTTATGCTTCCCACTGAAATCGCATTCTGACCAACATACAGTTAGAGTTACTTTCATTCAGTAAGTGAGGAAAGAATCAAAGGATGGCAATGCCTAGGCAAACTACTATGTTTCTGTGAAAATAGAGTCTTAAAAAAGGAAATGTCACACAAGACTGTGAGAGGTAAACAGAGGTATATCTTTAGAGCGGCATGCTGGGACTGTGGAAACAGTGTCTGCAAATGACTTTGATTCCCTGGTGTGATGAATCATGGAGTCGCAAATCCTTTTTAGCTAATTGCTATCAGCTTGTGAGATTTTTCCTTCCATGTTCAATATCAATTTTCAGGGCCATAGGAGATAGCACTTTTCCCCTGAGCATGCTGGAGACTTGCAGATAAAGCCTGCAGTTGCACCACTTAACAGTTTAAAAAAGAGATCTATCTTTTATGCAGGTCCTAGCATTAAATGAGGGAAATGATGAGGCACTACTACATCATGTCTAATGCTGGTTCTTGCCAATTGTGGTCCCTAAGCAGAAATATATTAGGTGTCTTGAAAGCTTCAACTGAGTTGTTGACCTAACAGACAAATATATGCTCCCTTCAACCTTAACTTCCAATGTTTTGGAAGCTAAATACTGTATTTAAAAAAAACTATGACCAATAGTATGGAAACTATTGTCTTAGTTATTTTTCTTAATTTCTCATATCACATCTCAGGGCTTACAGAATGACATGTATTAAATTATAAGCACATGTAATGTGTGATGGCCTATGAAGCAATGAGTTGCCAAACTGATTACTACCTCTATAAACTATAGCTGACAGTTTCATTGAGTCACCCAAAGCCCTAGTAACAGGTGGGTGTACTGTGTACTGTATTTATTTATAAACGTACCGGAGGTTATTTGAAAAATGTGCAGTAACTAGAGATGCTCACTGACCCCTGTGAACTGGTTTTGCTTTTATGTTTTGGATCTGGATTAGCTTTATGTTTTGGTTTTGGCAAAACCGCCCTCGTGTGTTTTGGTTTTGGTTTTCGATTTTTTTGAAAAATCCTAAAATATGCTAAAATCACATAATTTTGTTCTTTTTTTGTTCCTACATTATTATTAACCTCAATAACACTAATTTCACTTGCAGTCAGTTTTGACCACCTCACAGATCACAATATTATTTTCATACACTTTTGGACAAATACTGCAGTGTCCTGGCTGGATGCTAAGCGACAGAGCAATGACACAAACACACAGCAGTTCCTAGCACATCTAGGACACATTGGTACACAGCAGTGGCAGAAAAGAAAAATGGGGGTCCCCCTCCCTCCCACCCACCTTTATGTTGGATCTAAAAAGGAATCCAAAACTCGCAAGATCCGAGATCAGACGACACGTCACAATGACGTTTTGCCTCATTTTCAAATCTGAAAAAGCTTGAGTACCGGCTCGGCTCAGTACTCGGATTCCCTAAGTTCGGGTATATTCGGTTCTCGGGAAACCAAGCCTGAGCATCTCTAGCAGTAACCCATATAAACTCTGATAAAAAATATACTGGCATAAATTAACTAAAACGCACTAAAATTATATTTAACCTATCTAGACAATTATTCTACAACTAACAAATTTACACCATACAAATAATTTTTTTTTGTGGTCAATATGTCTATTGTAGTCAAACCAAGCTATATGCCATGCAGCGCTAGATGAGTATTTAAAATTAAATAATGATACTAAATAGTATAAAAGTATAAAATTATTTTTAGTAATTGCTCTGTTATCATTCCTATCATCTTTCACAGATTATTTCTTAACTATATGGTGTTCAATCCCTGAGGAAACCACAAGTTACTGTTTAGAAACGCGTCAGTTATTTTGATAATTTGGAGGTATGCACCATTGTGCTCATTATCTTTTTTTCATGGAATAAGAGAGATAAGTTTTGATCCAGCTATTTAAACTTGATTGCTGTGCCCTATCAAGATCAAATATTTATGCTATGAACATCTGACTGAGGCATTCAACATATACCCTTTATTACCACCTAAAGCCACACCCCCCTGAAGCCCTATCTCATCTGATCTTAGAAGCTAAGCAGGGCTGGGCCTGGTTAGTACTTGGATGTGAGACCACCTGGGAATACCAGGTGATGTATAGGAAAGAATATAGCCAACGGCTGTCTCCCTTGGAGGTGAGCTCGGAGGATACGTCACCCACAGAGCTGGGTAATAAGACGGCTCTCTTAGTGAGTATAATCCTAAATAGGAGACAATCTGTGGACTGGTAATTCCAGATGTTCAGCTCACGCATACAACTGTAGGAGGGACTTATATTTCCACAATTATTGGAAGCTATCATTTTGTCTATGAGTTGTTTTACAGCACAGATTAAGAGTTAATCTCTTGGACTGTTGATAAAGTTAAACAAACCTCTTTACTATCCACTGTTTATCACGGTAATAGACTATTTTATCTCATGTGCACCATCAAGTTTTAAAATCAGCGACTGTTATATTCAATACCTGCTTTTTTTTCTCTTTTGTGTATATGAGCTCTGAATTTTATTACTGCTTGTTCCTCCATTATCTTATGAGTTATCCATAATTTGATGTTTATATATAATTGTTTTTTAATAAAATGTTTTAATAGAATATTATGTTGGTGGTATATAATTGTCGAGTAGAATATATTTTTTGGGCTTCAATTCTCTAGTCCAGGGTTTCCTAAACCCAGTCCTCAGGGCTCCCTATCAGTGCAGGTTTTCCATATCTCCTTGCTGGAGCACAGGTGTATTCATTACTGACTGACACATTGTAACAGATCCACAGGTGGTACTAATTATGTCACATGTGATCCGGAAAACCTGCACTGTTAGGGAGCCCTGAGGACTGGGTTTGGGAAACCCTGCTCTAGTCAATTTATTTTCCAATTAGATTGATTACACAATAATCTCTATAAGAAGCTGCATAAATTCTTCAATATAATGGTGGCTACAAATTTTACATATTTTATACAATTTATGATATTATTATAAGGTTTAATTTTTGGTTGATTTAAATCAGCGCCCAGGGATATCCTCCTTTCTGTGGCTATAGTATTGTTATATTGGTGTTCAACTAGTTCAGTGAAGAGAGTATAATTTCTGTTATAAGTATATGTTCATGAGACAATGTTTAAAAATGGGTTAAGCTAAGCAGGCAGCCGCAAAAAAAAATCTTTGGAGGGCAGTGTACGACTCACAGGCTAATTCATATATTAAAATCATTCCACACAATATATAATGTCAAAATTGAACCCTTCCTACCACTTTTTATATGCTGATCCAGTGCAAACTGAGTTGCTTTCAACTGAGAAACACTTTAGAAAAGCTACATGTGATCAGAAATGAAGTTTGAAATTACTGACTGAGATTTGCTACAAAGAAGCCAATTTTTGAAATACATGGAAGGTTGTGAAAACGCCACACATCGCCAGCAATTTTGCCTTCCAAGCAGCTGGATTTACTATCCAGCGGTTTGGAGGCTGATAAGTCAAAGTGCAGGCCATGTGCAGTGGTTACCAAACTCTAGCTTGAATGCAACTTAGCCCAAACCACATGTGACTTAGGGAAAACCGCCATTAGTCATTTTAAAAAAGGACCCTCCCCTTCAGTAATGCGCAGTGCTACTTAGCATCAGTTCCGGTCCTATGGGGCAGGGGGTGTCTGAACAAACAAGCGGCAATCAGAAGCCATCTTTAATCCAAACCACTTCTGCTTGACTGCCCGTCTGTGGTAGGGTTAGAGGAAAACTCATTTTGCGATGGAGCTCCTTGGAAGCAGTCATGTTTGTTTCTATGTTTTTCTTTTCTCCTATTGATTGTATTTCATCAAGAAGAGAAGATGGTAAGTACGAATTTATTACTCTGCCGTACAGAAAATTAAAAGGGGCACCAATAATTATTATATTAATAAAGGGGCACCAATAATTACTATACTAATATAGGTGAAACCAGTAATTATTAGCAAAGAGAAGGGGCACCAGTAATTACAATATTTATATAGAGGTACCAGTAACTATTAGTAAAGAAAAGGGGGCATCAGTAATTATTAATTAATTTTCCTGGTACAAACCAACTATTTGTTCGGGGACCCTCATAGGGGACCAACGCTAAATAGCATGACCTGTTACTGAAGGTAAGGGAGGGGCCTTTTCTAATATTTTTTTTTTATTTTTCTGACGGTTTGACAAAGCACACAATGATAAATATAGCTTTTAAAAACATTGCTTTTTCAGTGGTTTTCAAGAGGATTGACCTTTGATAAATTGAGCAGTTTTTAAACTGCCAAAAAACAGTGGTATCACTAATACCCCATTCATACTGCACCAAAATCCCGGGTTTTTGCTGGGGCGAGCTCAAACGACCCTGGTCTTGGTGCAGTATGAATGGTACAAGTCAAAAATCCCGGGTCTAAAAACCCGCGTTTTCAACCCGGGATTTATCGAGGGGTAATTCGCGGGTCGGACCCGGGTTGCCTGCACTATGATACCGCTTAAATACTGCCGCCCCGGCAATATCCCGGGTTTTTCAAGCCCGGTTTTTGCCGGGGCTCGGAGCATCCCAGCTCAGAAACACCATTCATACTGCACCTCGGACCCGGGAATTTCCTGGGTTGACCCCATTCATACTGCACAAGTCTGGCAATTTGTGGGAGTCATCACCAGAGCAGTTTTCATTGGCTGAAAAATGGTGATGTCATTGAAAGGTGACTGGTTTTTTTTTTCTTCCACGGGCTCCCACCGATGACATCATCCTCCAGAGACAGGCAGACAGCCAATCAGCTTGTTTTCTGTGCAACCTGGGTTGAAAAACCCGGGTTGCACTATTCATAGTGCAGGCAACACGGGTCCGACCCGGGAATTACCCCTCGATAAATCCCGGGTTGAAGACCCAGGTTTTTAGACCCGGGATTTTTGACTTGTACCCAGGGCCTGATCAACCACTAGGCTGACCAGGCTGCAGCCTGGGGCGCTGAGTCCTGGGGGGCGCAGCGCGGCACACTAGCAAGCTGTTTTTTCTTTGTTTTTGTTTTTTTTATTCAAATGCCGGCGATCGGCTTCTTTCTCCTCTGATGGGGCCGCTCCTGTTCACAAAGGGGCGGTCCCGCATGTTCCTATACCCAATCACGCAGCTAACAGCATCTGATGCTCAGATGCTGTTAGCTGTTAGCTGCTGCTGTTAGTCAGTGTATTGCTTAGTGTGGTCACGTGAGATCTCACATCTCACGTGACCACACTAATCACAGAGAGCGCGCCCACAGTGACAGTGCAGCTAACAGCGTCGGATGCTGTTAGCTGCGTGTGAAGATGACAGAAGCGCCGGCTGGTGAGAGGAGGAACAGAAGACAGCAAGGTAAATGCAGCTTGTTAAATATCAGGGGGGGGGGAGACACATCGGATCTGGAGGGGGGGAGATGACTGGGGGACTAATGAACTGGCTAATGTGGCTAACGAGGGGGTCTTATAAATTGGATATGGGGGGGATTAATGAACTGGCTAGTATGGATTGGATAGGGGGGATTAATGGAGTGAAAATGGGGAGGTAATGAACTGGTTAGAGGGGGGCTTATGAATTGGATGGGGGGATCAATGGAATGGCTAGGGGGGATTAATGAAGTGCAAATAGGGATTAATGAACTGGCTAGAGGGGGTGCTTATGAATTTGATAGGGGGGTGCTTATGAATTAGATGGAGCGGGTTAATGAAATGGCTAGGAGAGGGGATTAATGAAGTGAAAATGGGGCGGTAATGAACTGGATAGAGGGGGGTTAATGAATTGGATAGGGGGGATTAATGAAATGGCAATAGGGAGGTAATGAACTGGCTACAAGGGGGGGTTAATGAATTGGATAGGGGGGTCATACACTCTCTGTTGCGGGTCGATAGGGGGGATGAATTAGCTGGTGGCAGAGGTGATGAAATAGCTTGTGGGGGAAGGATCTCTGTATTGTGTGGCGGTGATGTGGATGCTGACTGTGGTTTCAGCGGTCACTAGAATACTAAATACTAGATAGACAGGGCTGGTAAATGTTACTATATGAGTGTAAATAAATTTCATATATTTTATTGTCTATGTCTGTACTAGGTGGTTGTTTTGTATCATTCAGGGTTTGTTAAAATTTGGCACTATAATACAATTTTTGCACATTTTAAATACAGGACTCCCAAGTTTTCAGAAGCCAGGCAACGGACAACGCTCCAAGAACAAGCAAAAGAGAACACCAGGTAGTCTACGCTGCAAGATCAGGTAAGAGAGGAAGTGCATAATGAAGTGTGTTTTATGTATTAATTAATGTTTTACAATTTTGTTTACATATATCTATATATATATATATTTATTTTTTTTATTTACCCACACATTGGTGCGGGGGGGGGGGGGCGGTAACCAGTTTAGTAGCCTAGGGCGGCTGTGACCCTTAATCAGGCCCTGCTTGTACCATTCATACTGCACCAAGACCCGGGTCGTTTGAGCTCGCCCCGGCAAAAACCCGGGATTTTGGTGCAGTATGAATGGGGTATGAATGGTGCAACCTGGGTTTTTCAACCCGGGTTGCACAGAAAACAAGCTGATTAGCTGTCTGCCTGTCTCTGGAGGATGATGTCATCGGTGGGAGCCCGTGGAAGAAAAAAAAAAACCAGTCACCTTTCAATGACATCACCATTTTTCAGCCAATGAAAACTGCTCTGGTGATGATTCCCACAAATTGTCAGGGCACAGACTTGTCCAGTATGAATGGGGTCAACCCAGGAAATTCCCGGGTCCGAGATGCAGTATGAATGGTGTTTCTGAGCTGGGACGCTCCGAGCCCCGGCAAAAACCCGGCTTGAAAAACCCAGGATATTGCCGGGGCGGCAGTATGAAAGCGGTATAAACTGCACTTTGATAAATTTTCCCCCAGGTGTCTTGCATCTATTTGCCAGGTTACACTTTGGGAGGATGTGGGAGGAGGTTGCACTTTCAAAATATCTGGCTCGCCCACTGAATTACTCTCAAGTGACTATAAGACTCCATTTTCCCTTCTGCAGCAAAAGTACCAGAGGATTTCTGTGGGCCTCTGCAAGTATTTGAGGGATTTACTGTGAATATTATTTTGAAAATAGAACATTGCTTTGCAATGTCTGAGTATATCTGTACTAGAGATTGCAGTTCTGTATTGCTACTCCTGTCTTCTCTTCTGGATCTCTTTGGTTCTACCTGTGACCATTGAGCTTGTCTAGATGCTGACCTTTTTGATTTGCAAGTGATCCCTGACTACTGTACATCTAAATACTCTGCCTGTTTTATGGACAATATAATCTTAGGCACCAACTGGACTTGCGGTGCAGCAGAACCCATGTCTGGCATCTCCACCCAGCACAGTGGGTCCACCTTAAGTTAGCAGGCCAGCAATGTGACAAGAATATTGAACTAATATTACTATTGTCTATCTATATTTCAGTAACCTGTTGAAGGAATTACATCTTGAAAATACTATGTAAAAATAATGTATTTATTATAATAATGTAAGAAAGATAAGAAGTCAACAATTGAAATTTGATGTATACTATAAAAGCTGAATTAAATACATTAAAGAATAAATTGCATGTTTGCATAATTATAGATATATAGATATTTAGATTCATTTTAAACAGACTATTTAACGGTGAGAAATACCTTTGTTTAGTTTTTATTAGTTTACCCTAATGTACCTATCTTTATGTGTGTATGCCTTTTGTTTTATCTATCTATTGTTATGAAACATGTAATTGTGTTACAATTACGTGAACACTCCTTTACTCTACTCAGCCTATGCTTGCTCATGTTCCACCTCTCAAGACAAATGGTGATGCAAGTCAACAATGGGCAAAGTAGACATGTGGATGTATGTTTATGCTATTTTAGTGCTCATGCGCAGTATGGAAATGCATATCTTACACAAATAAAATGGATGTACATACAACTCTAAATGAGACCCATATTGCCTAAAGTATTTAAAGACTCATTTCATCTATCTATCTATCTATCTATCTAATTACACAAGAGAAGACAAAAGTAGTGATTTCTTCATTTTTCAATTCTTCATTTCTTCAATGCCATTATGTATTTCAGTCATATCCTAAACACATCGGGATTAATGAAGAGTAGGACCTACACCTGTTTGCATAGCATAAAATCTGCAAACTTGTGCTGAGCATGCCCACAAAGGGAAAGTATGCATATGCGCACATCTGGAATGGTGGCTCCTTATCTTAGAAGCTGCAGAAAGCAGGAGAGAAGGGACCGTCTAACATAGGCTAGTACAATAAGGGTGTGTTCACACAAATGGAGCTGAAGCAAACTAGCAGGGATACGCATATACGTTTGTCAGGAGCTGTATCTATTACAGCTGCTGTCAGGCGCTGTCCCTGTGCTGTGTCCGTCACACAGGGACGGACGCCTGCTTCCTCCGACGGGAGCCTGGTTGCTAGGCAACCAGACGAACTTCCGGGCAGGCGGCATCAGCATGTCCCGTTGCCTAGCAATGGGATTCTGATTCCCTCTGATTCCGGCGGTGGTGTTCTACATCACTACCGCCAATAGGTAGGACTGCCCCATCTTCCTATAAATGGTCAGCTCTGGCACCTAGTGGGTGCCAGAGTATTAGGTCCCACTAATCTCCAGTGTTCCTGTATTATATATTTCTGTGTCTCCTGTGTATAACCCGGCTTGACCTTGACTATCCATTATCTGTGCTCCTCGTGAATTGACCCAGGCTACGTTTTGACCATTCTTATCTCCTGCGCTCCTGATACCTGCCCCGGCTAGCTCCTGACCACAATTACGGATTCTCCTTCTGGCATCTCTTGATTTCTCATTTTGACCCGGCCTGCCTGACACCTCTTCCATCCTATCGCTTCACTGGTTGCTCCCTGTGAGGACCGCGACCTGCGTGTCTCCCGCAGCAAAGACCATACTTCCTTGCGGGGGTCCCTGGCAAAGAACTGGGACACGTTAGACTCCGCACCTCTTTGGTGAGTAGTGCTGAAACCAGTAAACAGAATACCCCTGAGTTTCGTGACAGCTGCTAGAAGGCTGATTCAAATACCTGCTGATTATAATAATGACCAGCACTATTGGCTTGTAGTGTTTTCAGTTGAGTACTCTGCGCATTTCTGTTATGAATAAAGCAGGTTATTCATATGTCATTGGAAAAGGAATCCCTTCCTTTTTGTGATAAATCAGAACTGTTAACATTTTGCTCAATTTCCGCATGTCATTAGGGCAGTAGATAGTACCACCAGGAACAAATTAATCCCTTTTTCGGAATTAGAAATATTTTCATTCCATCAATGTCCAGACTATAAGTAATGCATCTCTCCTCATCTGTAGCAGGACTCCTCATTGTAACAAACATTGGGCTTCTAAAAGCCCTTTATCATTGGTGTTACCAGTCTGGAAGAGCTCTTGTGTATTTGCCCCCCCTCCCCCCATTTTCATGGGGGAGGGAGGGGGCCAAAGGCCAAGGACTACTATAGGACTTGGAGCCCTTTTTTCTTGTTTTTGGTATCTCTTTTTAAGACAGTTTTAACAGTGACTGTAGATATAAAAAGACTCCCAATCCTATGTTATTTTTTTGTCAGTGTTTCAAGGGTTGGCCAAATGTTTTTTAAAACATTATCAAATGAATATTATTATTATTATTATTATTATCTACCATTTCAGACAATAGCTGTTAAAAAGATAGATAAATCCAATTGTTCGCCTTAAAAATTTACATTTTTCATAGTCATTAACCCAGTTTTTATTGAGATTTCATTGACAGCCTAATCTCATTTGATGGAGTATTTTTAAATCTATAGTCACTGCCTCACTGGTTATGGTATGTGCTATAAATTTTAATTGCTATATCTCATGTTTGCTACTGGACACACCGCACGAAATTCAGGATAAAAGTAAAGTGAATAACTAGTTGTTCATCAAAAAAACAGGTTATTTATTAAATGTTTATGAACAGAACAATTGCAGTTTTTTAAATAAACATATCAATCATTCTGTATTAAATCTATACTAAGGCAATCTACACTAAATGGACAAAAGTATTTGGACACACCTGTTAATTATTGAATTGAGGTGTTTCAATCAGACCAATTGCTAGAGGTTTATAAAATTAGCATCTAGCCATTCAGTCTCCATTTGCAAACATTTGTGATACAAAATGGGTCATTGTTAAGAGCACAGTGACTTCAAGCGTGGTACTGTGATAAAATGCAACCTTTGAAATAAGACGGTTCCTGAAATTTCATCCCTGCTAGATATTCCACAGTCAACTGTAAGTGACAGTATTAGAAAGGGGATGCATTTATGAACAACAACAACACAACCACGAAGCGGAAGACCACATAAAATCACAGAGCGGGGTCAACGACTGTTAAGGAGCATGGTGCATAAAAGTCGCGAACGCTCTGCCGATTTCATAGCTGAAGAGTTCCAAATTTACACTGGTATTAATGCAGGCACAAAAACTGTGCAGCAGAAGCTTAATGAAATGGGCGAGAAGCTGCAAGCACACCGACACTGGACTATGGAGCAGTGGAAGCGTGTTCTGCAGAGTGACGAATCACACTTCTCTGTTCGGCAATCAGATGGTCCAGTCTGGGTTTGGCGGATGCCGGGAGAATGTTACCTGTCTGACTGCATTATGCCAACTGTGAAGTTTGGTGTAGGAGGGATAATGGCATGGGGCTGTTTTTTAGGGTTTGGGCTAGGCCCCTTATCTTCAGCTAAGGGCAATCTTAATGCTTCAGCATACCAAGTCATTTTGGACAATGCTATTCTTCCAACTTTGGAGCAACAATTTGGGGAAGACCCTTTTCTATTCCAACATGACTGTGCCCCAGTGCACAAAGCAAGGACTGCAAAGACATGGTTTGATGAGTTCAGTGTGGAAGAACTTGACTGGCCCGCACAGAGCCCTGACCTCAATACCATTGAACACCTGTGGGATGAACTGAAACGGAGATTGCGAGTCAGGTCTTCTCGTCCAACATCAGTGCCTGACCTCATAAATGCACTACAGAATGAGTAGGCACAAATTCCCACAGAAACACTCCAACATCTTGTGGAAAGCCTTCCAAGAAGAGTGGAAGCTGTTTTTGCTGCAAAAGGGGAACTAACTCCATATTAAGGTATATGTATTTGAATACAATGTCATTACAGTCTTTATTGGTATAATGGTCAAGCGTCCGAATACTTTTATCCATATAGTGTATATTACATTTGATAGTTATACTAAGGCAATCTATAATTTTAAAAAGATTCACAAGTTTAGAACAGATGACCATGACTTCAGAAAGTAGCATGAAGGCTTTTGTGTAGAAGTTCATGGGGGAGCAAAACACAGTCTGTGCCCACCCAACAGAAATCATGGGTGGGGACAACTGCCCCCTCTGCATTCCCGGTTCCTACACCACTGGAAGTTGGATAAAGAGGAGATCAAGATTGGTGGACAGGAGTTAGACAATCTGAAACTGGAAATTTACCCATGGGAGAAAATCAGAATTTCGGAGATTATGTTATTCAACAATACTTCAGTTGTAAGTGCAAACTAAAAATGCATATTCTGAAAGACAAATAATTCATATTGACACATTTTTTATTTGTAACTAAAAATAATTATTTCTGATTACCTAAATCATGATAATTTTGGATTATAATATGTATACATGGGCATATAATAGATGATATAAAACATTTTTTACCAATAGAACTTATCTGTTTTTTTATAGGTTCAACACATATTTCACCGTGCTGCATATATTTTTCTACTCAACCAAATGTATTGCTCATCTTTAGTGAGAGCAACATATTATCTAATATATTATTTATGTTGGATTAACTGAAAAAGACCAGCACACTGTGTACAAATTATTTTGTTTTGTGGAAAAATTAAACCAATTTTATTTTGTTTTTCCCGAGTCGTTTTCCCAGAGGGAAAATGCTAGATGTAACCTTCTGCACCTGGCTCCTTGTGGTCTGAGCACTGGGGGCTTCAGAAGCAGAGGTAGGTCTCAAGGCATCTGTTTCCTCAGGCTCACCAGGGCTAATTCCTGGGGCTGCGAGGAGGATGGCCACCAGTGCAGTGCCAACCTACCCTATTGCTGTTCTTGTCCATTTGAACAAGTTGACTGCTGGTTCAACATCTTGAGGGTTGTAGCAATCATAATAAGCAACTGTTTCGTGTCTTGGCTATCTTCTTGTACGTCCTCCTGGATGGGCAATAATGGAGGTTGGTGTCCTTAGTGGCTCATTCCTCCCATTCCTCCTGCTGTTCTCCCGCAGTTGGTGGTTACTCTGCATCTAGGAAAATGAGAGAAAAATACATTACATTTCATTTGCATATTTTTTTGTTATTGTATTAATTGTTCAAAAAATAAAACAAATGAAATCAAGCTACTTCTTTGCAGTTGAAACTCAATTATTGTACATTTCAGTAATGATACAATGTAACCTTTTTTACACTTATAATAATGGTTGCTTAAAATAACTCCTAACTCGTTTCATATGTATCCAACTCCTGTGTTAATAAAAAGGAACAAGTTGGATAAAGTAATATGTTGATTTAACCATCATTTAATCCTTTCATTTCAATGTAAAAATAGTATCAGATTGCATGTAAAACATTTTTTTAGCATATAAATTTATGGGGCTTGAAAGCAAATTTTCTTTAAAACATTGTTAATATTTTTCTCTCTGACTATCTATGTGTGTGTCTATATATAAAATAATTTGTTTATTATAGATAGATAGATAGATAGATAGATAGATAGATAGATAAATAGAATACTGTATGATTTCAAAACATTACATAACAATTCTTAAAGGAAATAGGGGGATGAGGTGAGAGTAAAGAAGAGTACAGGAATACAAATACATTCAGTACTAGGATAGTTAAAGTTATTTAATTAATATGGATAATTACCAGAGTCAGCTTAGCACTATTGTACAGCGCTGCGGAATCAGTGGCGCTATATAAATAAATGATGATGATGATGATGATATTGCGCTGGGAGATCACCATCACTATACCCCCTTGAATTCCTGGCTGTTTATGCAGCCTAACTTGATCTACTTGGGATGCGACAACTCAGATAACAGATGAGAAATATTTTAGACATAAATGTAGTTAATTTATCATTGTCTTGTAAAGCTGATTTCACATTTCTATGATTATATATATACCGTGTTTCCCCGATAATAAGACACTGTCTTATTTTTTTTTTTGCCCAAAAAAACTGCATAGGGCTTATTTTCGGGGTAGGGCTTATTTTTATTATACACAATGTATTGCGCTCAATTGCCCAAAAGACAATAGATAATAACCAGTTAGTGCTAGATCATAGATATAATTAGATGTAAACCAGTTCCTAATAGATCAGGAATATAAATGGGTATTGTATGAGACAGTATGGGGTGGAGAATGTTACAAAGGGTATTCAGATAGATGTATAGTGAATCTGTAAATATATAACTCAGTGAACATTGAGAGCCAATCCCAACGAGGATGTGATATAAAGGGGGATCGATGTAAATTGGTGAAGGACCAGATTTTAATTTAGACAGAGGGTCATACAAAATATAAAAAATATTAAATATTAAAAATACATCAATCACAAGATTGCATAAAACAATGCCAAATCATAACAGATAAAAAAGTCCAGGTTAAATCCACAAGGGCTTAATAAAGCGAGTCCTGCTAGTGGAGATGATAAACTATAGTCCAGATATTGGAGAGAAATATCCAAGGATGGAAAAAAGTCTCTAATGAAAGACTAAGAAAAACATAAATCGATACCTCACGAAAGTCCAGGCCACAGATGGGCGGATACAGGGTACCTGACCGAAGAGTTGGATTCCGGAGACCGCGGTCCCGATGTATACCAGGCGGTTGACTACAGATGGAGCTCATAAGATGTGTTGATTTGGGATGATCAAGTGGAGAGATCAGAGTGCGTTCCAAGGTGGAACGCAGGAACCGGAAGTCCTATGACGTCAGCGGATGTGGGTGTACCCAAGGCGGAGCTGGGGGCATAGGATTGACGCGCAGGGACCGGACAAGATGTGGAATTAGGTAGGTCTTACTTTCGGGGTAGGGCTTAATTTAGAGCATATGGAGAAAGTAGGGGTAGGTCTTATTATCGGGGTAGGTCTAATTATCGGGGAAACACAGTATATATATATATATATATATATATATATTAGATAGCTTATTTAGAGTGAAAGATGAAAAAAATAAGAGAAAAATATGACACAGAAACAAACTACCGTATTTCCCCATGTATAAGGCGCTCCCATGTATAAGACGCACCTTAATTGTGGCCCCAAAATTTTTTTAAAAAAATATTACGGTAGCTGTCAAAAAAGGCAGGGAGAGTATAATGGTTGGCTGCTCTGTGATCAGAGCAGCAGAGCCAAACTCGCCCCCCTGCAAACACCCCCACCCCCCCGCTGCCACTGTTCCTCTGTCTTCCTCCTCCTGGATCCCCGCTGCCACTCTGCCTGTACCCCTCCTCCTGGATCCCCGTTGCCACTCTGCCTGTCCCCCTCCTGGATCCCCCCCGCTGCCCCTGTAACACTGCCCCACTCCCCCTCGATCTCCCCCGCTGCCCCTATAGTGCTGCTCCGCTCCCCCTTGATCCCCCCGCTGCCATGCTCCCCTCGATCCCCCCCGCTGCCCCTGTAATGCCCCCCCCCTGCATCCCCGCTACCCCTGTATAAGACGCACCCAGGTTTTAGACCCAAAATTTTTGGGATAAAGGTGCATCTTCTACATGGGGAAATACGGTATTTTAGGTAACTATGGGAACTGTTGAATAATGTGTGCAGTAAATTTAGCACTTGATTTGGTCTATTTACTTTCAGACAGTACAGAGATATTTTCCCACACATACGAGGTTATCATATAAACATGTGTGTATGGATATAGATATCTAATTGCCACACATGGAATTGGAATAGTCCAAACATTTATTATCTAACAGGATAAACATGATATAACCATTATATACATGTGTTCAGAAATCTTAAAAATATTAGATATTAATTTTACTAAATTGAAGAGTCAGTATACACCTCTTCTAGATCGCGGTGTAAGTGCAGCAGATAGAGGCCACAACATTAACCTGCTTTGTGATCTCCTTCTAGATCCTGAGTTTGGCCCCAAAGCTGCCTGGTTGTGTGATGCAGCCTCTCCACCACAGTCAGCGCCACCGCCTCTAAAAGGGAAACATTTTGTCACCTCCTTATTTGCTTACAGAAAGAAGTGTGGACAAAATGTACAGTTTTTGCAAAGTGCATTCCAATGGCATTCTGAGACATGCATAAGCCAACCGGCAAATGCATGATCCAAACGGACCTAGAAAATTAAAATATATGCAAATATTGAACACAATATGAAAGTAAACCCCAATTCACCAAAATGATCTATATGCGGTGTAATTATGTAATGTTTATATAGTGAAAATACATTTTTTGGACACTTATATTTTACCTTTTTCTTATCCACAGATACTGCTGATAACGTACACATGGATGGCCTATGTCAGCAAAATCCCCAAAACTTACAGAATAGCCTGGGCCACAAGCTGTATTACATTGATTTGTTTGAATGTATCATTTAGGGACTAATGCTGAGTTGGATGTACTGTCATTTGAGTAGTATAAATTACGAAAATATGCACTGCTCATGCCCACAAAGAGAGCACACGTATATTTGCGTCTGCAGAGTTGCACGCATTTGACTCTTACACCTCCTTGGCCTTGGAAAGGCAGAATGTGGGAGAGAAGGGTAGATCTAATATAGGCTAAGTACACAAAGTAAAAGCAGACCAGTATGGACATGTATATACACCTGTCAGGAGCTGTATCTTTTGTACCTGCTAAAGGGCTGGTGCAAATATAGACTGATGATGATGGTTGCCAGCACAAGCTAGTTGTTTCTGAATGGTGGTTTGTGAATTCATTGCTGAGACTGATGGAAGTCTGACATAAACGTGGCATATATATATATATATATATATATATATATATATATATATATATATATATATGTATATACTACAAGTACAGAGCTGGGTGCATTTTGAGATACCTTTGCATCATCTTTGCCTCAGCATATGACCTATACTCAGCAAAATAGTATTAATAATATTTTTATGGGCACCTTTTTTGATTGTACCCTTTTCAGTTATGCACAACATGCATCCAACTCAGCATCAGGCCCTTAATAGTAACACATGTAAACATCTTATTTAACAAAATAACAAAACAGCAACATTTATTTCGACATGAAGAATTTATTTTTGTTCCTGTTTTATTGAACAAAATTTGGATGGTTTTATTCTTAGAAAATGAAGTCAATGTATTAGTAATAAACAGTGTGATTAATATGAAGTATTAGTGTTGCAGTGACAGTATAGTATACATATTCCTAATAAGTTCTTAATAGTGAAGAAAAAAGTGTCAATTGGTAAAAATGGGGCAGTCACATGATACTGGTAATGGCCAATACATGATAAGGTAGTAATAATCACATTCCAAATAAACCCAAACAGTTCCTAATATGGAAAGGCACAGTTTTCATGTAACATTGCTGGATCTAATTAGATTATGCTGTAAGGGGTACTTTCTTAAGTGCAAGCAGTGTTAATTCAGGAATGCAAAAAGCAGGGATACTCTGCACTCTCCAAACACATAATTAATGCTGTATGTTTTTGTTTATACAGTGTAGTCCCATCTCTCTTGCGCCCCATGCTTTACATTTATAAATTCCAACTTGTGTTCAGGTGAGTCCCAGGTCTCCCATGGCTGCTAGTGCTTGGGAGAGACTTGCCTTTAAAAGCTGTGTGCAGGTAAGCCTTTAGTCCAGATAAAAGAGCATAGCATTTGATCATGTTAGGACTGGCCAGAATGGGAAGACTTTGGCATGAGTTGGTCAGCTTAAAATATATTGCAATATGTGGAATTAACATTCCTTGTCTTTAATATAGAAAAGTAGTTAGTACAGCATTAATTATGTGTTTGGAGAGTGCAGAGTATCCCTGTTTTTTGTCTATACAATGTGGGCAACCCCCTTTTGCACACCACTCTGTAAATAGAGAGTGCAGAGGATCTATGTCTTAATTCAGAAATGTGGCATACAATGCACTCTATGGGACTGATTTATTAAGGAACATAAACGGTGATGTTGTGTGTACAATCCACAAAATCACTCTGCACATGTCCTGAATCGGCTCATATGCCACAGAACGCAGCCATGCTCAATTCATCTTCAAGCTCAAAAGACACTTACTACAGACTACGATTTCAGTGAGGGAACGGGGTGGAGAAGAGGCGTTTGGCCGTATTCAAAGACAGTAAGGGTGTGGGCAGGACCGCAGCAAGGGTAGTACAAGGGAGGGCCTTGCGGCTGCCTACTACTTACATTGGCAAGCGATCTCGCAGTCGCTCACATTATATGCCTAGATTACATGATGTTGCAGTACGGGCCGCCACAGATATGGTGCACCCGTCAGTGCACAGTGAGTGCATTGCTTGATGGAGCACCAGCAAGATCACCCCCACATCACTGTTTTTAGTTGTCTCTTTATCCCCCCTTAGTGTTATCTATCTCTGCCCCCTCTTCTACCATTTTCCCCCAACACCCACTATTCCCCTGTGTCCCTCACGCCTCACCCTTTTTCCACTTTTCCCCACTTCTTACTTTCCTCCTCCTCTTCTATAAACGTTGATGGAGTCCATTGTCTCTTCTAATAAGAAGAGATGTGGATGAACTTGAGGATAGGAGATAAACGCAATTTCCTCATTTTAATCATTTTTGCTGCACTACTGAACAGGAAACTTTTGTTATGTTATGGGTCATATTCATCATGCACTAAAAGGCAAATTTATTAAAAGATGAAACCCTATTAACAGTGAAAACGTGGGTTTTCACCAGCGATATGGCTGTTTTCGTTTCATACTAAACATCAAAGGTGTGTCGCCAGCAATAAGCCTGATGTTGGTAAGATGTGCCAGCTTTTGCAAGTGAAAGCTTTCCAAGCGAATGTTACTTTAATTTTACTAGTACCAGTACAATATCTGTTATGCCGTCTCATAATGGCGATAACAGATGAAAAACATTTTACAAATGCTTATTCTTTGAGTAAAGTATTTTTTATCATATAGGGGTTTTTACATATTTTTTATTTTCTTTCTTTTAATAAATGCTTTCTATTTTTAATTTTTTTTAAATTAAATGTCCCAAATCTGTCAAATCAGGTGCCAGCGTTTTTTCTCTCCCAGGACACTAAAATGTCTATTTATGGCTCTGGGCATCTCAAAAGTACTTGCTTTCAGCTGTATTTCTTGCTCCAGCGACAGGGCTGGTCTAAGTGCTGATTACCAGTGATGATGGCTGTGTATGCATACTAGAACAGGTGTATGCAATCAGTAGCAACTGTAAAAATTTATTTTATGTACTGTAGACATTAATAACATCTAAACAAATGTAATTCATGGGAGGAACAAATTTTTTTTTTTTAGTTTCTAATGTCATTAATGCCTATATTATTACCAGATGCCATTCAATTATTTTTTAGTTATTTTTTCTGTGCGCTCTTTTCAGGATTTATATTCTGCACCTTCAGATCCACTCCTTGTTGAATGTGGGCGTGTGCAGACCCGAATTATGTATGTTCTGAAATAACCACACATTGCGCTCAGTATGCGCCCCTTGATGAATCAGGGCCCACATTCGCAAAGAAGCACACCTTACGCTATGCCCACTTTAGATGTAAGTGTGTCTGATGTACGTCTGCTGTAAACATAGTGCATATGCTACTAATGCAGAACCTGACACATCTTTTGTGCTCATCATATGGATGTAAATATGTGTACGCCTGTTGTAAACCATGGCACACATGCCAATTTCACATTGCGTACAACACACAGGCCCATCATCTGCTCCAGTCCATCCAATGTCATTGAGTACTGTTGTTTATGCATAATCATCTTTGAAATATGCTAGGTAAATGTTCAATTTAAGTTAGATTGCCAGTACTTCCCTCTATACAGCACTGTGGACCTCACACGGCGCCCTATAAGTAAAGGTTAGTTATAATAATAATAATAATAGTTCAACAATATTTGTGTACACATAGTAAAAAAAAAACAGTTCACCTAAAATCAAACCTATATTGAACTTTACGCTATTTATGTAATTTGTTACAGGTGTATTTTCTGGATTGATTATGCATAGTCCAAAAACAAAACTCTTTCTTCAATTAGTTGCTATAAAATGTGCTTCTTGATTACTAAGTCAATGTAATTCGCCAATGTACAAATATTGCCCCCATTACTAATATACAATTGAATCCTGTCACCAGAAAAATATATAAAATATTGATATTCTTTGTACATCACTACTGAGCACTAGTATTTATGAGCAATATACAGTCAATGTAATATTATACAATATTGCACTTAGTGTATCTTTACAAGTACATCATTTGTGCAACAAGCATAATGAACTTATATCACACATAATCAAAAATCAGGCAGGTTGATATACTGAGTTAAAATTCTTGTTATTATAAAAGATACATACTGTAATAGCTCCTTTAGAGAGCCACTAAAACAGATGTATATCCTCATGCCAAAAGGAAAGAAAATGTTCCAATTTATCATAGAAATTCTGTAAAGAGCATTTGGAAGACAAATAGGGAATTGCAATAACCAAATGACCTTTACAACCAGAAACGGTTTTTCTTATTAACCAATTGTTATAGAAATGATTTATCCAAATATGACAATAATCATCTTAAAAAGCGCTTTTACATTAATCTAACCCTAGTTTATTTTGTTACCTCATTTCACACCTGCCTGCCTTCAAGCACACAAAACAGAAGAAGAAATTCACTGGATATAGAAAATAATATCTAGGGCTCCATTCTTTTATATTTCTGAGATGGATCAAATGATTATACTGTAAATGCAGCAATTTTATTGTGGGGCTCCAATGGAGCTTTACTTAAGTACCTTTGAACTGCCATCCTGCAGCCACACGGACACAAATTAAATCCCGCACTTCAGTTGGAACATCATTTCAATGAAGCAATGTTAAACAAATAACCATAAAAGCTGGGAATGCATAAAGCTTTAGTGAATTCAGCACAGTCTAGCCTTCTTGAATTAAATAAGAGGCAGGATGCAGTTCCTAAGCAGCGACACATAGTCCCTTTAACAAGCTTAACTGTATGCTATTCAGTCCTACTTTATGCATATTAAACATTGCATACATTTGCTCACACAAGAACAAAAGCCAAAAGTGCGATATATATTTAACCTTCATACCTTTTGTAAACTTTGAAATGTATAGTACATGTACATCTTTGTCATCTGTGAGATTTTGTAGTGTATGATGAGCACATTTTTAAGCAATATATTTTAGATAATTTTTGTAGGTTTTATTTTAAAATTATAATATCTTTTTTGATGATATTCATATTTCTTAGAATAAATAATGGTTATTATTATGTTCTCACTTTAGTTGTGCAGAAACAATATAATGCATTTTACTAATATTTAATGTGAGGAACAATTAGGTTGAAAGTCTACCTTTAACAGGTTTATTAATTGCAAGTGACACACTGTAGGAAAATTAGTTTCAAATGAAATATCATTGAAACAACAAGTTATCTATTTACCACTAAACATCCCATTTATTTTATTAGTAAGTTATCATAAGACTGCTGAGCGGATGACATGGTGTAGGAAATATCTCCCACAGCAGTATTGTTTGCAGTATTCTGTGGTATGTGTTGCACCACATAATAGCACTAAACACATTTTAATATAAGACAGAGTGTTAGTAATGTAGTAGAGTGTTTTTTTTATTTCTATATTTTCATCCATTGTTTCTGTATTTGTTCTCTAGACCTGCAATCAAACTGTCAGTCTGTCTGTTCACCTAACTCTACCTATGGCCTGTCTTCTGTCCATCCATCTATCTATGTATTCATCTGGCTGTTTGTATACCTATCTATATTTATCTGCATGTCTGCCTATGAATAATTTTTCAAATGATACATAGAGATGTATAGTCAGCGGCTTCACCAGAACCAATACACTTTTGGGAAATGATTGTTTTATTAAATAAGTTCAAACGCATTTTAATAATGATATCACTTATGTTGCAAACTATAGCAGTATGCTTGTGTATACAATCTAACATCTGTGCCTAGGACCTGCTAATCTACAAATCACTAAAGTAATGCAAATTGTCTGTCTGAAGTAACACACTGCTTTAAAACAACACACAGCATGCCCTGGCAAAACTATACAACTTTTCTGCTCAAAACTGAGCATAAATTCAGTGGGAGATGACAGATTACTTCATATACCATGCAAGCAAGCTCAGACAATAGCTTTAGCCATGACTGATTGCCTTGCTGTAACCCACTTTATGTTAAATGCATTCTTGCTGTTCAATTCCACAACTGTAATTTTGTTCTTCTGCATCATTCGGCCCTCTGTGGACTAACCAGGTTCCTTCAGTAATGATTTCTTTTCTATTGTGTTGTTTTCTGCATAATCAAGTTGGTAGGTAGGGGTTTAGGTGACACGGCCATCTGTCAAGTTCATTTGCTCTGAAAATACAAGAAATAATGGCATCTACAACTCGGGGCTATCGGTTATGAAAGGAAAATATCAGTTTTAACCTTGCTCCATATTCTCATCTTTTTAAATTACTATTTCACCAGCACACTGCTGTATTGGGCATATGGATCCCCTGATGTGGCCATGTTAAAATAAACAGGATCAACATCTATCAAATGTCCACAAGCACAGCAATTTATGCAAGTAATCCAATTAAGGAGAAGCGTTTAACACTGTTACAAAAATATGTTTGTCATAGAAAGAAAAAGAGGCAGCCGGAGTGGACTTCATCACTATTTTCCATTTGCTGTCTAGCACTTGGCATAAAAATATATCATTTTATATGCTTCTTTCCTTAGTATAGCTGCTAATCTCTGTGCCCTCCTACATAAAGTACCTTAATTAAGCTTTGTTTTAAAGTATTACTTAAAATGACTTAATAATAGAGTATTTTTATGTTTATGCTATAAACACAAGATTTATCATAGAGAATCTGCAAACACATATATTGTGTTTACGGTGCTAGCAGCATATTTCTAAGGGTTAAAAAGACGTATTATAATACAGTAGAAAAATAATATTAGAGGGAAAGTCAACATGCACTTAAAAGTCTGCTTTGCTCAACAACTCCGCAAATGTAAAAATTGTACACATTTTAGTGTTTTGAAAAATTTAATTCGTTTTTTAAATTCAGGCCTTTTAGTACATATTAAAATGTTGTGGTTGGTGCTCAAGTTATCAAATAAAACAGGCATTAACCACTTAACATCTTAGTCAAAAATGTTTTTTTATTTTTTAGGCTGAATAGGTTTAAGATCAAGGTATTGTAATGAGCAGCAAAGATTAGGGTGCTGGCTTGTATGGGATACTGTGTCCACTTCCACTAAAAAGGAATGATATAGTGACTAGAAGCACTGGCCAAGCACCTCTCACACTGCAATTAATTGTTCTGTCTCCAGAAGTCACCAAAGGATTAGAGGGTGATATATTTACATATCAGGGTTCTAGATAGTTTCAATGCCAAATATGCAAATCATTCCAGATGGATGTTATAGGCCTAATGTTTCGAAGTGCAGCAGTGCTTCAGCAAATTAAAATCCCAAACATATAGAAAGATTTGACATGAATTTCCTATGCCTTTCAGTGCAGACAAAGGTTAGTTGCAACACAATTTAATGTGTCAGAGCATAGAATGTCACCAAAAACTATTCTTGCTGTGTGGCTATTATTATCCTGTGCAACTAAACAGCACTCTCTAAGAGGGAGGAGGTGGCCAGAGTTACTGGAATTGGAGATTATGAATAATGTAATGCTGTCACAGTGACATGATCACCTACATCTTTTAACTCATCAATTAATGCTATAACTTTGTCCCAAAAAAATACTAAAGAATCATCTAGTATAAAAGGAACAAGCCAGTTGTTTTCTATGAGCCATTCAGTGAACAAACCAAAATCTTCCCATTCTGTGTATTTTTTTGCCAGCCCGTTTTGCCACCCCAGAGGTTTCGGGTAATTAATTGCACTCAAAAAAGTCCTTTTGTCTGGGGATAATTAGTACAATTTTTTAGCAAGTCCCGGTGCTGACAATCCGGAGTTTTCTGGCAATTAATTAAAACCAGTACTGTACAATTTAATTTGGGGGTCTAGGGATAATTTTTACGCAGACCCCTGCACTGAAATGAAAATCATACTATCTATTAATATTGTTCATCCTCAGCAGTACTACATTATAATGACATAACCACTCTGGAGATAAAGATCTTTCTTGCCTTCATTTTGTAGTGTATGATGGTAGCAGGGCTGATAATTATAATTTTATATTCTGATGATTATACAATTTATATTTAAATATATATTGTATGGTTTTTATACTGTTTTGTGCTGCAGGTCAAATTTAATACATGCTGTGCTGACAGATTTAGAGTTGGGAGAAAGGGTGTGTCCTTTCTCAACTCTAAGTCACACTGTAAAAATAAACCTGCCAAGTATTGTGTGGTACATACAAAAGAGAGCAGTATTTTCTCTGCATGCAAAAAAAAAATGTCTTCTTGTTTTCCCTGCTCATATGTCCTAATTTGTTCAGTACTCCATATAGTAACTCTTGGTGATGTAATCGTGTATTTTCAAGGCAACCCCACTGCAGAAGCAATACAGTACATTTTACATGGGCATGGTTATAGCACTAAAGCAAAATTCCTGGCCAAGGATACATCACATCAGAAGACTGGCAATAAACTCATAAACTTACTTATAACGCCATTCTCCAAATTCACTTACCTTGTAATTATTTTTGCCTCAGTTTTTCTGCTCCTGCTTTCTGCCTTATTAACACAATGCAGTGACTTTGAGCGTGCACGCAATGAGGAGGTCACCGCATGGTGTGCTCCCAGCTGCGGCATCACAGGATAAAAGTAATAAAAACAATAACAAAAAAGTTTCAGAAACAACATAATTTGTCTTAAGTTTCAAGTGAAAAAAGACTGAAGGGAAAAAAATATCAGGCAGGGGAAATATTTGTGAACATGAATCAAAGATCAGGTTGCTCATCTCTAATGATAAGCCACCAGCTGACATCTACTGGATGTATTACTTTGGTATTATTTTATATATTATATTTATCCACTGAACGCAGTGTATTTTTCTTGTCTATGCTTGATATTTTACTTTATTTGGTAGATCAATCAACTTAGGAGCTCCCACCAGTATGCATGAACAAAGATATGTGTTAGGCTGACGGTCCGATCACCAACTCACAGAACCAGATGGTGGAGGTTTTCACCTATAGCAGCCGCCTTTCCCTTAGAGTTAGACACGCTCACCGGTACTCGGATGCCCCCAGGACTTAACTCCAGGAGTAGTGTGAGTTGGTAATACAGGCCCGTAGCAGCAGGCAAGGAGGTCACAACAGAAGACAGCGGATAGTCAGACAATAGCAGGGGTCCAGGGTGACAGGCAAGCAGAAAGGTCAGTAAACATGCCAAGGGTCAGGTTTACAGACAAAGAATCAGAGTCCAAGGTACAGGCCAAAAAGTCAGGGTCACAGGCAAGTAATCCAATCCAATAAACAAAGCCAAGGGTCATACACAGAAAATCCAATCGAAGCAGGTACAATAAGGTACAGGAGCAGGCAAGTACACAGGACTGAGAACTACAACCGGCAGGGAGGCTAAGCACTCCCTGGCCAATGAGAGTAGGCATGTAATCCTCCACAAGGGCTGTAATAATCGCTGCCACCTGAACTAAATTGCACGGAACATGGTGCTACCTACTACAGCGTCCCGATTATTGCCTAGGCAGGTCGAAATAGCCATGGCCGGGATGCAGATTATAGAGTCACTGAGGGTAACAGTACCCCCCTTGAGGAGGGGTCAAGGAACCCCAACATCCAGGTTTTCCAGGGAATTGGTTGAAAAATTCTTTAATGAATTTGCGGGCGTGTAAATGTCTCCACGGAATCCAGGATCGTTCCTCCAGGCCACGATCTTTCCACTGAACTAAGAAATGGATTTGCCCCTGGACCTTTTTGGAGTCCAGAATCTTCTCCACCATGAATTCCTTGAGATTTCCGTAAGAAACGGAGCCTAGACTTGCGTACAGGGATAACAGGCTTCAGGAGAGTACACAGTGGAAGGTGTTCGGCATCCTAAGGGAACGAGGGAGCTTTAGCCTGAAGGAGACAGAATTGACCTGTTTGACAATAGGAAATGGTCCAATAAATCTAGGGCCAAGATTTTTACAGGGCTGTTTCAGTTTAATATTGCGGTTGGATAGCCAGACCTTTTGACCCACCTTAAATGAACAAACCTTCCGATGGCGGTCTGCAAATTTTTTAGACTGGAATGAGCCCGTACTACGGCAGTGTGAACTTTCTTCCAAACAGCTTTGAGACGTGTAGCCATGGAACACATCTCTGGAAGGCTAGAATAGTTGAGCAAGGACAAGGAATTGGATCTTGGATGGAAACCATAATTACAGAAAAATTGAGAGGTTTGAGTGGAGGAATGAGATGAGTTATTATATGCGAACTCAGCCCACGGAAGCAAAGATGACCACATGTCTTGAAACTCTGTGGTATAAAAACGTAGAAATTGTTCCAACGACTGGTTCACTCTTTCAGTCTGTCCATTGGACTGAGGGTGATAGGCTGAGGAGAGACTGATGTTAATCCCAAGGAGGCTACAGAAGGAATTCCTGAATTGGGCAACAAATTGGGAGCCTCGGTCCAAACAAATATCGATAGATAGGCCATGAGTATGAAAAACATGCTGTACGAATAGCACAGACAGATTCTGATCACTGGGAAGCTTGGTCAGTGGAATAAAATGGGACATTTTACAAAAACGGGCCACTACTACCCAAGTAGTGTTGTTTCCTGAAGAATATGGCAGATCCACAATAAAATTCATTGACAGATGTGTCCAGGGTTTCGTAGGAGTAGACAAAGGCATAAGTGGACATGAAGGAGAGGTTCTGGAAGTTTTGTTTTTTATGCAATCCTCACAGGTGCAGACAAAGCTCTCGACATCCGAGGACAGGGAAGGCCACCATACTGAACGTGTAAGGATTTCAAGGGTTTTGGAGATACCCGAATGCCCAAACGATTTGTTCTCATGGGCTTCAGAGAGGACAGCTCTTCGTAGATGCACCGGAACAAAAAGGCACCCTGCAGGTGTTTCAGGAGGGGCTATCTTCTGAAATTGAGGCACGGTGTTCCCCATCTCTTGGGTCAAACCTGCGTGAATAATGGAAGCTGGAATAATGGGCGGCAGTTCTCCAGTGGGTAGTTGATGAGGAAAAAAGCTCCTGGACAAAGCATCCGCCTTGGTATATTTAGAACCAGGTCTGTAGGTTAGGACAAAGTTAAAACGAATATAGAATAACGCCCACCGAGCTTTTCTGGAGTTTAACCATTTGGCAGACTCAATATACAAAAGGTTTTTATTATCAGTGAAGACTGAAATTGTTTGAACTGCTCCCTCTAGCCAGTGACGTCACTCCTCAAAGGCCCACTTGATTGCTAGAAGCTCCCGATTGCCCACATCGTAGTTGACCTCAGCTACAGAAAACTTGATCAAAAAGTGCATCCATGTGCTTTCTTTTCATGCACCGGGTCCCTCTGGGATAGGAGAGCACCAGCGCCTACTTCAGAGGCATCCACCTCCAGAATGAATGGCAACTGCGGATTAGCATGCTTGAGGATCGGAGCAGTAGTAAATGCTTTCTTAAGGGCTTCGAATGACGCAATGGCCTCCGGTGATCAATTACTGGGATTCGCCCCTTTGCGGGTAAGAGCAGTGATGGGAGCCACTAAGTCAGAAAAGGCCTGAATTAATCTCTGATAATAATTTTCGAAGCCCAGAAATTTTTGGATTGTTTTCAGATTCGTTGGACGTACCCATTCCAGGATGGCTTGTACCTTACTAGGATCCATAGAGATTATGTATTCAAGGAAGGACACCCTTTGGACATCAAATTCGCATTTTTCCAGTTTGGCGAATAGATGATGCTCTCTGAGTCTTAGGAGAACTTGTTTAACATGGTTTTGATGCTGATAATATATCAGGATGTCATCCAGATATACTACCACGAACTGTCCAAGGAAATCACGGAGAACCTCGTTGATAAGATCCTGGAAGACCGCAGGCGCATTGCACAGCAAAAGGGCATGACCAAGTATTCATAATGGCCAGATTGAGTGTTAAAAGCTGTCTTCCACTCATTGCCCTCCCAGATGCGTATGAGGTTGTAGGCCCCACGAAGATCAATCTTGGTGTAGATGGTAACATCCCTCAGTTGATCAAACAGAACAGAGATGAGCGGGAGCGGATATGTGTTTTTAAAGGTGATTTTGTTTAAGCCACGAAAGTCGATGCACGGGCGTAGACTACCGTCCTTTTTGGACACGAAAAAACACCCAGCTCCCACTAGAGACTTTGAAGATCTGATAAAACCTTTCTGCAAATTTTCCTCCACATAATCTTGCATTGCCTTAGTCTCAGGACCAGAGAGGGAGTATAACCTTCCTTTGAGCAATTTGGATCCTGGAAGTAGATCAATGGCACAATCAAAGTCCCGGTGTGGAGGTAGAGAATCAGCCGCCTTCTTGGAAAACACATCCTAGAATTCACGATAGGCAGAAGGCAGTTGTTTTCCGGTAGAGGCTGCAGAAACCAGAGAGACAAGGCCAAACTATTTTGAGAACAGTGGGTACTCCAGCGAACAATCTCTCCAAGATTCCAGTTGATTAACGGGTTATATAGGTGGAGCCAGGGATGACCCAGAATTAGCAGAACAGAAGAGCAATTAATGAGAAGAAGAGACAGGGTTTCGGAATGACCCTACTGTAAGTTGCAATGATGGGGTCGTGAAGAAAATCCTGCCTCCGGGTAAGGGACCTCCATCCAGACCACAGACAGTGATTGCAGAGTTAATTTTCATGAGAGGGATCCCAAGAGACTTGGCAAAGCCGATATCCAAGAAGTTCCCTGTGGCACCACTATCAATAAATGCTGAGATGGCAGAGGAAAGTCATCCAAAGGAGAAGTGAGCGGGAACTAGTAATGTATTTTTGGAAGAAATGAACTGCAGACCTAGATGAATTTCTTTCACATTCTCTTGGCCTGATCTTTTCCCGACTTGTTGGGACAGGAACGCAGAAGGTGAGCTTTGGTTCCACAATATAGACAGAGAACTAAGGTGCGTATCCTAGTTCTCTCCTCTTGGGAGAGGCGACAGGCCCCTAGCTGCATAGGCTCCACAGCTTCCATATTAGGAGAAGGCACAGAAAGGAATGTACTAGGAGTAGGCAGGCCCGGCGCTCCCATTAGGCAAGGTTAGGCAGTTGCCTAGGGCACCAGGCTCTGGAGGGCGCCTGGAGGGCACCACAGATTAAAAATTCCTTTAAAACTGTGTGGCGACCGCTGACCATACCTTTCACAGCCACCACACAGCTTCAGATACATCCACAGGGAGGGGGGAGGGACTATTGCTCACCACCGCCGCCTCTCTGCTCTGTCTGCTCCCCTCCACTCACTGACTGACTGTCGGGCATGACATCATCATCACGGCCCGACAGTGTCAGTGAGTGGAGGGGAGCAGACGGAGCAGAGAGGAGGCAAGTTAAGGTAAGAAAAGATGCACATTTTCAAAATCGGCGCCCCCACCCTGCACACTTACACACTATTTTGTAAGTGTGCAGGGTGGGGGCGCCGATTTTGAAAATGTGCCAGGGGTGGGGGGGCGGCGGGCGCCGAATTTGAAAATGTGACTAGGGCGCCACGGAACCTAGCACCGGCCCTGGGAGTAGGTGCTTCCTTCTCAGCTCTTCTTTCTTTGAGGCATCTATCAATTTTTATGGTGAGTTGCATAAGTCCCTCCAGGGAGTTAGGGGAATCCTTAATTTGTTCCGATAACCCTAAACGGAACTGGCTGCGTAATGCTGGGTCGTTCCACTCACTGTCAGTGGACCGCCGCCGGAATATTCTTCAGCAGAGCGATGGCCTTGTTTAAAGGATATGAGGTGGGCCTCAGTGAAGGTTACCCGATCTGGGTCATCATACAGGAGACCTAAGGCATCGAAAAAGGAATCCACAGACCTCAATGAAGGACTATCAGAAGGCAAGCTGAAGGCCCAGGACTGAGGGTCACCCTGAAGCAGCAAAATCACTATACCTACTCTCTGTTGCTCAGAGCAGGATAAGTGGGGTCGTAGATGAGAGTAAAGTTTACAACTCTCCTTGAAGTTATGGAACAAACTTCTGTCCCCAGAGAATTGGTCCAGGAAATTTAACTTGGGCTCCACTGTGGGACCTGAAGGGTCTTGCTGGACTTGTGCGGCTCTGGTGGCCTCTTCCTGGGCAGACAAACGCTAAACTAGGTTCTGGACCACTTGTGATATGGTCTGGATCTGACCTTGCAGAACTTGGGCTAGAGATGGGTTAGTCCCGCTTTCATCCATGGAAGCGAACTCTCCAGAATTTCACCCGGAAATGACGTCCCGGTCGTCATAGCGACAGCCGCAACGCAGGTGAGAGAGTCACGGCGGCTGAGCACCGCCACGGCTCGTAACAATATGCAGAAAATCAAAGGCCCTGATTCATTAAGGAATAAAAATGCTAATACATGCTGTATTCTGCCTACAATCGCTTTGTGCATGCCCAGAACCAGACCATACACCTGTGAATGCAAGAACATCCAATTTTTCTTCGAACACAAAGGACCCTTATGTAGGACTCTGATTTCAGGGGCGGAACGGGTAGGGGAATGGGCATACTCATGTATTCATTGGACAGTAAGGGTGTGCCAAGCTTAAGCGCATGTAGCACCGAATTCAAGCTTTGAGCATCTTAAAGGTACATGTTTTCAGCCGTAACACTTGCACCAGCTACAGGTCTGGTGTAAGTGCAGAGTGATAGTGATGATGATTGCTAGAACATGTGTCTGCAATCAGGAGCAACTGTAAAAATGCATTTTATGTACAATAAAAACATCAGTTTGGACCAACCAAGGAAATAATTGCCTCACTATTCAGATAGAAATAAGTCCTGGATCTAATAGGTCCCAAATCCAAAGATAGCATAGCTGTGGCAATCGCACTAAAAGTATTGGATATATAGCGCAGAATGTCCAGCAAAGGATGTCACGAGCAGCAGATTTCAGGAGGCGATATATAACAATGATAAAATGTGGAGGTATGAATTATGACCAGACTCCCCGCCCCTCACTCAAGTTCTTACCTCCGTCAACTGTGTCTCTAATAGCCGTTTCGGTGGAAGCTTCAGGATACTTGTGCATTTGCCTTCTGTCCTTTCGGCTCCTTTCGCATAGTTCTTGGATCAGTGTGCACATGCACATGCTTGGTTGATAGGTTCTTAAGCAATGAGCAGCATATCTCTATGCCTTAGTCGCAATGCAATCTGATGAATAATACTGTAGATAGTTTGTAGGTGAATCAATAAATGACATGTGGACAGCACGGTGGCTCAGTGGTTAGCACTTCTGCCTCACAGCACTGGGGTCATGAATTCAGATTCCCGACCATGGCCTTATCTGTGAGGAGTTTGTATGGTCTCCCCGTGTTTGCGTGGGTTTCCTCCAGGTGCTCCGGTTTCCTCCCACACTCCAAAAACATACTAGTAGGTTAATTGGCTAAGTCCTTCGGTCTGTGTGTGTTATGGAATTTAGACTGTAAGCTTCAATGGGGCAGGGACTGATGTGAGTGAGTTCTCTGTACAGCGCTGCGGAATTAGTGGTGCTATATAAATAAATGGTGATGATGATGATTATGACACCAACACATTTCACCTGTATGGTCTTCCCCAGGGACCAATAATGACAGAGTGAATATGGGATACATTTTCCCCTTGAGAAAAGGGTATCCAATTTGCATACTGGTCAGCGATTGTTTTTTCTCCTAGAGGGACAGGAATAAAGTCTCTGATTGTTTGTGTTGTAGACAGTCCATATAGATTATAAATTGCACAGATGTTAGATACGAAGAAGCAACAATATAAAAAAGTTGCAAAAAAATCATAACTATTTGTGCAAAAATAGTATTTAATAACAAAAGGTGTATACATCCTGGACAGAGTAAGCACTAAGGGATGCACAACAGCAAATGAACCTGGTGAAGCAATATTTTCACCTACAGAAGAGCAACTTCTCTGTGTTATAGAAAGGTGTTTAATTCAAAATCTATATCCCGACCCCTCAGTGAAAGGGTCTTGAGATTGCAGATACATCTCGTTTCCTCCTGAGTTATGAGTCTCATATAGTCTACTCCCTGCCATGGCTAAGCAACCTTGTAAATGCCCCTTAAAATTTAGCTTGGTGGGATCATGGTTGTGATGCATAAGAAAATAGTCTGGGACACTATGTGTTTTAAGCTGATTTCTAATGTTTCTCTGGTGTTCTGCAATTCTGAATAACAGTCTAATTGTCCTCCTCATGTATTGTTTTCTGCAGGGGCATTCCAGCAGCTTACTACTCTGGATGTTACATGTAATTACATGTAATTCTCTTCTTTATATTGAAGCACTCCCCAGTGACATTAATGTAAAGGCTGTTACTGGTTGGTGTCCCTGATCTAGCTAGTCTTACATGCTGAACATCTGTTACAACAAAAAAAAAACCTTTGCCTTTTCGTTCAACCAGGTACCATCCTTTTCTTTTTTTAGGGGGAATGGTGCTTTTCACTAGTCTAGTTTTCAGGCTCTCAGCCCTTTTATACAGAAAACTGAGTTTGGGAAGGATTGAGATAAGAACAATAGACTCATCTGTCCTTAGAAGGGGGAGAAAGTAAACACCTCAAGAATATGTGAGATAGTTAATTAGCAGCGCATCCCATAGACTATAGTATGCTTATGACGTAGGATTCATATATTCAGTAGGCTATAAAAACTTGTATCTTTGTATCAATAAATCAGAGAATATTCCTTGTATACAGAACTTGGTCTGTGTCTCTCCAGCTGATTGAAGCGCTTCCAGATATACTTGACACCACAGGCAAACTTGGATCAGAATTTTAGATCTAACAAAGGCTTTCCCCATCTTTTAGTATTAGTCATAGCCTGCCTCTTTCACACATTGGATCACTTAGAAATAAATCACTGAATGGAGATGGCCCTCCTCCACCCTTCCTACCTTTGTTTACTCTTGGATCCTTGGGAGAAGGCTGTGACAGCCTGTATCTCTCTCTCTGCTTCTGTTTGCATGGGGTCAGGAGGGCAGCTGCCTGTGATGGTCTTCTGCTCCTGTACTGTGTTCAGTTGAAGGCTCTCTGATGCAGGTAGTGATCCTGAGACTGTAATTTAAGACTGTATCTTGCCAGCATTTCTGCAGACAGCTCAGACAGTCCATTCTCACCAGCTAGAGTGTCCTGCATCACAGAGAGCCTTGCAGGAGCATGATGGGCAGTGCTAAAGGAGAATACCCCACATATCAGCAATAAGAAGGAAGGCAGATTAAAGTTAGAAATGGGACACTATTCCCACAGTCCTCTAGGACATCTTACAGTTGGAGGTTATAGAGTGCAGGGCTCTAAGGCAGTGGTGCCCACTGGGGCCCCACAGTTCAATGTGTTTAGATGCCATATGGGGTCTAAAAACTACTAACCAATCAGAGCAGCTATCTCACACTCTGAACAATCATAGTGAAGCTGCTCTGCATTGGTTAATTAGAAACAGGCCTTGTGGCCTGTCAGTTACGATGGGGCTTTACAAGGGGCAGTATGTGTTGTTTACATGTTTTTAAAAATTATTTTAATTATATGTATGTCAATTGGGTGCTTCCCTCTTATAAAGTGACCGAGCCATTGTGTCCTCCCAGGCCAAAAAAGTTATCCCAGCCTGTCACTACCCTAGTGCTGGTGGCAGCTTTTATGGGAGGACACATTGCCCCCCCTGAAATTGCTGTAATGAACCCAGACTGTGAGTGCTGGAGCTTGGATAACTTTTGTGCTAGGGGGATTGAAAATATTCAAACATTTTCTGTTAATACAAAAGCGCCATTGATCATCATCAAGTTAACAATGCATGGTGTATCGAGTATGGTGCATCACAATTATCTAAAAGTGTATGTCTATGGGCTTTAAACTTTCCTTCATGGAGATGTATTTATGTGTCTATTTTGAATTGCATGTATCGTAACACTTATTTTATGCCTTTTAACACAAATTAAAAGGTCTAAATATGCCACTATTTAAATAAAAATAATTTTTAAAATATCTTAATAAAAAAAAAAATCTTGTTCTGATGAAACAAGCATTTGTAAATGATCACAGAAAACAATTTATGTTGATTTTTAGAAGCAAATAGTTATGTGAAAAGAACAAAATATATTTAATGAAACTGTCGCATTTTCTATGTAAAGTTTCCCTAAATATCAACGATAAGTATATGTCATACAGTATTTCCCATTTGCCCTTTAGTTTATACAACAATCCACATGCCACAAATTAGTTGCTAAACAAAATGTTCACATCATTTACCACCAGTCTTGCATCAGATACAGGAAACTACTTTTGGAACCTAAATATTGTACTTGGAAAGTTTCCCTGTTTATGTAATTATTACATCTCCACAAAAGTTGCAACAAGAAAGAATATCTAATTTATATTTTGCATTGCTAACTGGATGTCAGGCAATAATTCTCTTTCCTGTTGTACAAGATGGTACACCAACAAAACACTGAAAAGTCATAGCTGGTTTGACTCTTTTTAGCTAATGTGAAATTTAATTTTCATTCAAATGGTATGCCTGTTTGAAGATGCACAAAATTTATAGTTTCAAAGCTTTTTCTTTCCACTTCCTTTGTCTTTGTATGTCATTATAGCGTGCGCACCGATACCCCAACCTCCGGCTAGGAACTAGTGTCCCAGCATGCCTGGAGACCAGTGAACAAAAAAAGAGAGAACAGCCCACACAAGCAGAGAAAAGACATGCTGGGAAGTAAAAAAGCAGAAGGTGCAGCAATTGGAAGAAGAGGAGAAGGAGAATGGGGTAGAAGAAAGGAGAGGAAATGGGATTGAGTAAGGACTATGGCAGTGATGTGAGACACCAGCATTGTATAGGCAGAGGAGAATGCCATAACAGGAGGCATTATCAACTGGGTTGCTGTGAGAGGTCTGAACAGAGGAGCAAAGAGAGAGAGAGAGAAAAAGTCCTAAAGTTTTTTATATTGTTCCTGTGATTGGACTGAACCACATATGTTAGTTAGATGTTGTGGTCGGAATCCCTGAAGAAAGTTAACTTACACCTTTTTGAAGGACTGATATATTATTACAAGAACGAGGATAAGGCTAGTTAGCTAGGGTGATTGGACTGAGTAAAATCAAGAGAAAAATATAAAAATGTTCTGGTATTCATGCAATACTTACAATGAGGAGATATTTTTTTGTCAAAGAGCCTATTATATGGAGGTCACTGTATGCTATGTCTGTAAAAGAAGGTCAGTGAAGAAATGGAGGAAGGGGAAAGCTGCCATTATTGTGGATGTTACCAAAGCCCATAAAATTCAGCCGGGTACAAGTAAGAGTGTGGTTTATCCAGCAATTGCTATTAAAGTTATTGAAGTGAATTTAAAGGCTGGGAGTTAAGTGGATTGTAACATTGTCTTGCACTTTAGGCTTTAAACCACTTTACATTGAAGCTGAAAGAAGAAGAGGCCTATATTCAAACTACCCTATGATAAAACTGCATAACTATATAGACTATATAGATGAATATGTATTTATTTCTTCAGGACTGCATTGCTATTTTAAGTGTTTATAGATGTTTAAAATTATTAAGACAGATATCTGAGTAGAATTTTATGTCAATATTTTTGTATAACAAGTGTTATATAAGTGGTAATAGAGGTACCTCTACTTACCTCTATAGGTCAGATAGATCTGTTTCAGGTGTTATATACCAAATGTTGTAATGTGCTTTTGTTAAGTTTATGTGATTGTATTGTTCACACTATAATAGTCTTTCTAGTTTTATATAAAATTCAAAAAACCCTTTTCGAAGCTTTCACTTCAGCAATAAATGTACTGGTGTGGCTTCTAAATTCAATTCAGTGTGATAACATTTTATGTGTGTGCCTGTGGTTGGAGGGTTCCTTAGGCTGGGTACACACTGGACTCATTTGGTTGGTCATACTGTTTAATGTTTTTCGACCAATCCCCTAACAAACAGAGTAATGGTAAAATGACAGTTTTAGGCTAGGTACAAACTGAAGGTTTTTCAGCCGATTATCGGACCAATCCCCTGATAGATGTCTGCTCAGCAACATATCGCGTTAGTGTGTATACTCACACGATGAACGACAATAGTTCCAAAGTGCCGATTGTTGTTTCATTTGGTTGGTCACACTGTTTAATAATTTCGTTCCAATCACCTTCCGATCATGTAGTGTGTATGCACTCATGCTCACGATCCCCGTAGTTGTTCTGGGACAGAATGTTTTGTTTCAGAGTCACAGAAGCTAATGAAATTCTTTAGGACGTGTAGATAGCTATAACAAGGCGTTTGACAATGTGACAAGAAGGAATGAATGAATATTGTGCTGTCATTCTCTAAAGTCTAGAGGACCAGATGAAGGACCAGATGAAGAACATCATGTCAGTGTGATTGCATGAATTGCCAAACTGATCAGTCCTTCAGTGGTAGGTACAATCGTTTGAGATAATAAGTTGGTCGAAAAATTCTTCATTGTGTACCTAACCTTAGTCTCCTTCTAGTGTTGCTTAATCTAGTACACTACCCAACAAAATCTCTGGTGTGATTTGACTAAGGTGGAGGCACTACGTTACTATTGAAGAGTGAACATTCAGACCACCATAGACAGGACATACGCATTGACATGCCTAAATACACGCCCTAACACTACCAAAGGGTGTTACATATATAGAAAAAAATATATAAAAATGAAAGAAAAGTTAATGAACCACACAGTCATGAAGTAGTTAATATTTTTTTCAAATTGATTTCTTACCTCAAAAGCTATTCAGAGCTAAACAGCTTCATCACAATTTAGGTAGAATGTTTGAAGGTTTGAAAGCACCTTGTCCACTTCCCAGCTGAACCACACATGCCTAAATCAAGTCCTGTTGCGGAAAGAGGGAGCAAGGTTAACTTAACAATTATTACTGTTACATCTCATCCACATGAGCAGTCTGTTAAGTGTATTCCAAACACAATGTGAAAACAGACTTTTTCATGTATCAAAGTGATTTTAAATCACCTTCCTGTGCCTTGTCACACTAATGAAATGTTCTTTTTTTTGTAACACTTGGTACACTCATGGAAAATGTGGAATACCTCAAAGTCCACATTCTTGAACAAGTCAACAAAATGTTTATAGTTTTTTCTAATACGAACAAAGCACTTGTAGCCTAAATGACACACAAAAATGACCTGTTAAACAGGTAAGGTGGGTAACTCAATATAGGAATGTGACACATTTATTCCCTTCATACTTGGGGCATTTAACATATTTGGTTCCAACCCGCCTTTCACAGCTTTGCTTCGTGCTGGTTATATAAAGAATAAATATTACCTCATTTGTGTACTACACCAAGTTTCACATAATTTATTTACTTATTTATTTTGAGACTGATGGAGCTATCAGTCTGTAGCATAGTGTAATAATGTATTATGCAACGACAAATAAGAAAAATTGCAAAAAATGCCATACTTTTCATAATTACTTTTAAGAAATTGCTGAAATTCTATAAAGGTGTCTCATTCTCCCCATTATAAGGATATCAAATTTTTACATGTTATGTAATGTATGACAGAGTTATATGGTTAGGCTTTATTTAGTAATGTGTTTCATTAATCTTTATTTATATTTTTGCAACAGGTCTGCCTTATTGTCAACATTGGTAGATTTAGTGTAAGCTGGATCTGCCAACAGCTAACATTTCAGATACTGTTAGATGGACATCCAAATGCTCAACACCCATTGGCATATGGTAGCAATGTGGAAACTCAGTTCTCACTACCATACTATTTTGTGCTTCCCAAATAACTAATAATATTTAAACCTACTGCAGGGTGGTCACCACAGTTGTGTTCACGTTTTGCATAGTTTAAAATTTTCCGGACCCCAGAGTTGTACTTATGTTGTGGGGAGAAAGGGCAGTGTGCTGCTGTGAATGGGCCCGCTCTACCATCTTATCTAATTTCAATAATTCCATTCTGTAAAATGAAATCTTGTTTCTGAACTGCAGTCTACAACTAGGCACTCTCACGTGCCTAAACCATACTTAGCAAGGAACACTCTGGATATGCCCAATTCCTCCCATTGATTGTTAAAAACTGTTCTACCTCCACAGATGCCTCCACCTTGGCCCACAAATTCATATGTCACCCCTTAAAGCCAAGTGAGATTGCACAAAAGTAGGCGTATGACGTCATTGTGGATTTAGAGGTTTATATGATTCTCTGTTATAAGCTGCTCTGATATTTGATATATTATTATCAGCCATTACTTAACTTATTAACCTAGATATGATTGATTAAGGTATAATGCCATAAAGATCAGATATTTTTAGATCTATTTCAATTCATTGATGTTCAGAGCAGTAAATTCCCACTCCTACTTTTTGTAGAAAGAATAAGCAGAAATTCCATGATAAAGATGGGGAGGTCACACAATTGACAGTGAGAGATGCAATTCATTCTGGTATTGAAACAAAAGAAACAGGAATATCATCACTATTTTGTATTCAGTGTCTACTCCTCCTATGTCACCTGTTCTTTAAACAAGTCTTGTGTAGTGTACCAGGATATCACAGACCTGTCATAATCTAATCTGCAAACAATGCTGACAGGCAATTACTGGAGGGGATTTTGAAATGGCAAAAAGAGACATGTGATCTCCACATTAAATAACTTGTAAGAGAATGTAACAGCAAAGGATTTGGCATAGAAATACTTAATCTAAATCACTAACTTTAATAGATGTGAAATAGATATTTAGTACTGCCACACAACGCAAAGTTTCAAAATACAACATACTTCTTACAATGGGAATAAACTAAATAATTGATACTATTTGCCTAAATATTTTAATCCAATCACTAATTATTTAACAGCAAGAGCAAGGAGAGTAAATATATGTATGATACATACCTGGCTGACACAACACATTGTAGGAGAACCAAATGGATGTTCTTGTTTCTTTTCTTGCTGTGACATGTATCATCCTGTTAATACACTGTTTACAAATACTCCACTCTATCCATAATACAAGCAATTATCAGAATTCTTCTGTGATATGACATATCATCTACATATCTTCAGACCTCAGATTACTTGGATTATATATGATTGCCTCATTTGCATAGATATTAAAATTGTAGATTACTTAAACAATGCTAATATTAAAGTTGTAATACAGAGCACGGCATTGTATGAAACTAATTAATTTTCAGATGTTTATAAAAGAATCTAAATACTTTTAAACAATAGATTTGAGTATTGGATGAAAACAATTACAAATGTCCACTGCTTGTTATTCTTATCCTTTATTTATAGAGACTTATAATACAGTGATTTACAGGGAATGTTTAATCATTCTCTGCTTCATTTGAACATACATGCCAAATCAAATGTTCTAAAACACAACGAGTACAGGGAGAACATACAAATTCCATACACATGGTGCCCTGGTTGGGGGTGAATATAAAAAGGCACCAATACCATTCCTAATATATATATATACATATATACATATATATATATATATATATATATATATATATATATATATATATATATATATATACATACACACATATATATATATATATATATATATATATACATACACACATTTCACATTTCTGCCAAGCGTACACCAACAGGAGGTCCAACCAGGACCTCAACCACCTAGTATGTCTTCTGGTATCTAATGTTACCAGTCTGTGAAGTTTTTGTCGAAATCCATCCAGTTGTAGGCTCAGAAAAAGCTCCCCAGGTCAAAGTTCTGCCCAGCCTACACCAATGGGAGGTCCAACCGGGACCCTAACCCCCTAAAACCTGTCCATGATCTAACTGGACCACCTCTCGTTGGTTTCATCCTTATCAAATAAATATATATATATATATATATATATATATTTATATATATATATATATATATATATATATATATATATATATATATATATAAAATATATATATATATATATATATATATATATATATATTTTAATATGACAGTTTTAATATGGTGTATCATTATGTTATACAGCTATTCAAAAGCTTTTGTCTCTATTACTAGACTTTTCAGATTTAGAGAAGAACACTGTATGTAGTGTTCAGTAGATGAAAATACATGAAAAGCAATTCATTGAGATTTATTACAAATTGCTCCTAACTGGAAAATACAACAGAAAACGGTACGGCATAGTGATTCTTTGAACTCTATATTACTTCTGTAATCAAAGGCATAACTAAACATTTGCGGGTCCCTTACCAGGTCTTTGGGTGGCCCTTACATTCTTTTTCACCCAAGGATGAAAAGAACATACAGAAACATGGGGCTTTAACAGGGGTGGAAACCCCCCTCCCCCCCCCCCCAGCTGTCACTGCTGCTATGGGAGTATATTGTACGGTACTGTAACATTAAAGCTAAACAATGTAGATATATACTTAGCATTTTCGAAGCTTGCCATGGCTTTGTGGATGCTGAGTCTTGATACAATATTTATGGCATTTTTCAATATTATGCATAGTTGGAACTAGATCTCTGTGAGAAATTAGAATTATTTGGGCTTTCTGCAAATCCATCAAAGTATAGACAGTTACTGTCTATGGTGTTTGTGGTGTCAGACTGACCCGGATTTATTTTTAGTTATTTGGTGGTACTGGATGTTTTTTTGTTGCCGGACCACGCAGTTGACGGCCAATGATCGGTGGGACACATTTATGTGGTGGGCATTCTGAACCCGTTTCCCTTTGAAGAGTCAGCTATACTGTAGTCTCGATGCAAGTACCACCCCTGTGGGTCAGCTTGCAGTTGTGCATGTTTTAGCCCAGAGGTGATGTGGATTATGCAGTGCCCATGATAGTTCATCTCCATTAAGGCAAATATGTGTGCCCAGGTGAAGTTGTTACCCACGTTGTTGATATCCAAAGGGGAAGATGACCCGCGTTAGGATATCCAGTTTTGGGGCCTTGTCGTACTGCCTGCTGTTTTCTCCTCCACCATATACTTTGCAAAAATAAACTCTGTTATTTATTTTGTGACACTCAAAGCCTTGTGTTATGTATTTTAGGATAAGTTAAGAGGCTGTAGAGATCTATTACCTTACATGACCTATGTAAGATAATAGAATATCAACCGTTAAGTATTTTAAATAAAAATATGTGTTTACATTTATTTTTTACTATGTACATTTGTTCAGAAAATAGCACCTGACAAACAATACAAATGTTTGGAATGCATTTTACATAATGGGTGTCATAAAACATATATACTGTATGACTGTAAACAACAGTGACGTTAATGGAGAGTTCATATCTTATTAAGAATAAAGTCTTCATCTTTATTTGAAATCAGACCTTTGTGTTTTCAAAGAAGCTTATAAAGCTGGAATTAGACTGGTCCCGTTAAATAGTATGCAACGACTATTTAAAACATTATAAGACAAATTGATTATTATGCATTATGTAAAGTAGATAATAGGATTGGTGTAGTGATATAAATCATGGAATGTGGAATATGGAATTATTTCAGATTAATTGCACAGCTCATAAACTATAATGATAGAGTGCAAAGAAAAAAACTTTAATATGATGTTGCCACATAGGTAGCTCACTAGCCTGCAATTAATTATACATTCCATGTTACGTGTTTACATTTCCCAGTATTCTGCAGTTGATGCTTACATAGTAATCAAGCTCAATGTATAGATTTCACTGCACAGTGATAGTATCCTACATATTGTATTAGTCAAACTGATAAAATGAAGATTACATGTTAACATGCATTAAAAAGAATCTAACTACACTATTATTTTATAATAACACATACAAGCATTATTATTATTCAAATAAAATGTGTTTTGTTTTTTTGCAATATTGCAGAGTTTGCAATATTGCAGAGTTCAACTTACTCTGCAAATTGCTAGTAATAGCAATTAATATGAATGAGAATTTTATGACATCAGTATCATGTGTATAATTAATACTCATGCACCAATTTCTGAACTCATCATGATTTTGCTGGCCATCACGATCACTAAAATGTGGGGTTAAATGGTTTGATTTTGCTGTTAATAATCCTGTATACTTATTTATGTACATTTTCATATGTAAAACAGCTTAATATTCTCCAGTGCAATCTTTTAATAAATGTAATATCAACATTTATTGAGAAAATTCTACTGATGGTAAATTATGTCCCCTATGTAATATTTGCATTGTATTTAAGTAATAAGAACAGGTCATTACTAGCCAATAATAGTCTGGCTGGAGAAGATGAAGGTCCGAGTTGAAGCCAAGCTCAGTCGTGGCATTATTGGGCAGTAAACCCCTATTCTGATTTATTTATTATTATTATAGACTATCTTGCTCTTCTTTTGATTTAAATGGAGGGTGGTATAGACTCCCAGTCAGAGCTGCTTCTAGAGGCACATAACTGTTCAATAGTGTCTGCGGTCTGTATAAGAAAATACCTTAATTCTCCTCTGGTTTTCTGACTTCTGGTCCCCACAATCTGGTTCCTGCCTGCTCTTTTTGCTGTCACTGCCATGTCCAGCCATATAAGAGTAGAGCAAGGAAATGAGAGAGGATGCACACCTTCCTGTGACTATTTGTCCCCAGTCTGGGAGGAGAAAGCCCCTTAAGATGCCTAGAGAAAGCTGGAAATTGGCATGCAACACATTTTTCTAATAAGTTAGGAGAGTGAGCTTTGATGACCTTCATTCTTATACAATAACAGTGACAGTTAGTGTAGCAGTACTCTTTCATCTGGCTGAAAAAAAACTTACAGGATGTACTAGTGGCTAAAAAAACCTTACAGGATCTACTAGTAGAATTATACACGCAAATCAGCCAATCAGTTCTGAGAGCTGCACACTAAAACTGTTAGTTAACCAATATCATACATTATGTACCATTGTATCAGATACCAGTACACTGTATTATACTCACTACATTTTTAGAAATGTGAAAATCATGCCAAGATGAAAATGTACTGAGCAAATGTTTACACCCTTCTCAAATAAATTTTCATTTGCAATTTATGTGACTGGATAATAATGTTCTATTCACTTAAACTAGTGTTCTCATGTTGTAACAGGTGTGTTAGTTCATAAGAACACATAGTTCATAAAGATAAAACCTGTAAAATACCTGTATATAATTAGATCAGTTTGAAGGTGACTTCTTGTTTTATGTTGTTTTCTAAACAATTCCAAGAAATCCACATCACCAAAATACACACTCAGGGCCTACAATATATGAAGTTGTGGCTGTCTATTCACATTACTTAATTGATTTTTACATTTGGACTGCTGCAGAAAACTAGATTCCCATTTGAATCCTAAAGGAAAAAACAACAGGTGTTTGATTCAATTAAATTGTATTTTGGGCTTGTGTTTGTATTTAATTATATTTTATATGGTAAATGCGACTTTCGCTTTTATTTATTACTGTCAACATTATTCTCCGTTATGTATATGACACTTCATTATTATATTCTGTGTAAATAGGGTAATGCTCACATTTACTACTAACATTGTCAAGCCATGTCTTTATGCTTTCTCTATTCTACTGTGGGGCGCAAGTATACAATAACTGCACTTGAAGAAAACCTTGCAGAAAATGCTAGTAATGTACAGCTGGATGCATCTTGATATGGAACTGGACATATACACATAAATGCGCGTGTTCATGATTGTTTCCTGCATAAGAACCGTGAGTTAATGCGCCCCAAGTACATGACCCACATATTGTCTATTGAACTGAATTATGGGAGTTTAGTCTTAACTACTTTATAAATAATACAAATGCTTGCGAAGTATGTTCTCTTGTTCGTAACATTTGGGAGAGTCAGCCGAGGAAAAATGGAAAACAAATAAAAACATATTATTAATGCAGAAAGTATCAATTTATAGAACAAATGGCTACAATTTTGAATGTATAATCATTACTGCATTGCTGAATTACAAAAAAGTAATTGCTGGTGCTGGTTCCCCCCAATAAAACAAACAAAAACATTGCCAGATACATGTTTTAAATTTCTCTGTTATCACTGCTGAAGTTTTATAAATGAGACCTATTATTTAAATTGAAAAGGCTGTAATAAAAGAGTTAATGTGAATGTTTACTTTGAGATGAATTGGTAATTACTGGCATTAAATGGCAATGTTTAAATCGCTTGTAATTGAGGATTGGTGAATACATATACACACAGACAAAATTCAATTATCGTAATTTGTCCCTGTAGTTTATGTAACATGCAATAAATGTCTGTGTATGTTTTTTAAAAGAGGTAGCAAAGTTTTGCAATCGGGTTCCCAGACAAGCACTTACTGGAGTGACATCAACTCCATTAGAAATCCAATGTTATTAAATGTCGAACTTGAAATTGCCTTCCTATATAACAAATATACAAATAATTATTTAAATAATAGCAGAATTAACCCTTTTGTTGTCTGAAAGATTGATTATCATATATGTAGCAAGTTTGTTTTGCTAAAAGCATTGAACAGACACAACAAAATTATTTATTTTTTAATTTACCATAACATAAGATACAAAAAATCTTCATACAAAATGTGATGGGATGTAGTTACAATCTGATAAAGTTTTGGGTAGGCTTCTAGAATGAGTTGTATTTTTGTGAACACAGCTTGTGAGACATGAAGGAATATATATTATTGAATATATATTATAAAAGACATATGCATCGATCCAATTTTCTCCACCTTGAATTTTAAAGAAACCAGTTAGAAACATCCAACACTGTATATATCTTGCACAAACACCTATACTATATATACACCATAAACACATAAACACTGAATACATATTGTGCACACTGTATACACATTGTACACAAACACCCGCATTGAATACAACCTGCGCACACACACTCTGGGGTTGATGCAAAGTGTTTGGCAAAATGAGATTAAATTATACTAAAAAAGAGCACAGAAAAATATTTCCAACCATTCACTGTACACATCTCGAGAAGCCACTGCATCTGCAGCATATGAACCTAGTTTACAACAAGTCATCAGCATATAGCAGGTGAAATATATATATGCATGTTTCTGCAAGTCTGCATGAGCCGCATTTCCCGTCTTTACAGTACTCAGTCCATGTTAGAATACCCTTTCCTTCCCTCGATCCACCTCTCAGGCACAGAAAGTCATTTATGCGAGAATCGCGCATGAGTGTATAGGAACATATATTTTCTCCACTTTCTGGTCATGCACAGAACGATTTCACGCTAGATGCACTAAACAGACTGGCGTATGTCCTTCTTTGCATCAGCCTTTCTGTGCATATGTATATATGATATATGCACAATTTCCAATATACTGGGGTTGAGGGTGGGGTACGGAATAATGATGCTGATTATTCCGACAAGACTTACCCCGATGTCTTCACAACAATGGGCTCCTTCCCGACGAGGCTCCAGGACGACTGATGTGCCAAGCGACTGGAAGCAATTGCGATGAATGAAGAAACCGCCGCGACTTGATGACGTCACTGCCAACCGCAACGCTGTTATCGGTGCTGTTAAGGGGGTAATGTAAGTATGTGGGCATGGACAATGTACTTTACAAAGTGCTGTGTTTGTCCTCAACTGTATAGTGCTACAAAATTTGCTGGCGCTATATAAATAAATGTTGATGATGATGATATGGGCAGCACGGTGGCTTAGTGGTTAGCACTTCTGCTTTTCAGCACTGGGGTCATGAGTTCGATTCTGTCCATCATCTGTGTGGAGTTTTTATGTTCTCCCCATGTTTGCATGGGTTTCCTCCAGGTGCTCCGGTTTTCTTTTCCTATCTTAATATACATATACATTTAAATATAGTGCAGCCTTTATTTTCACAAACTGGGAAACTTGCACCGGTCATCTGGGATGCACAAAGATAAATTTAAAAGAAATGTTTAAGTCAAATTTGGATGCATATCTAAGGGGTGTGGTTGACTTAAATCTCCATGCTGTTAGGAACCTCAACAGCCAGCAACACAAAACCCGGAGCCTACTCAGAAGTCTGGTTTTCGCTGGAGCCCCTAGTGGTGGGGACAGACTTGGCTGCAGACAGCTGAGGGTCGTGAATTGTGCGCGGACTGGGGAGAACCCAGCGATAGAGTATATGAGCAGAAGCAGAGTGAGGTCCAGGCAAAGGTCGAGGCCGGCAGCAGACAGAATATCTAGTACACAAACCGGGGTCAGAGGTCACAGGCAAATCAGCAGGGTAGGAGTCCAGGCAAAGAGGTCTATGGGCACAGGCAATCAAACGAAGTCAGGAATCAGGCAAAGGTCGGCAACAAGAAATCTATCCAAAGGTACAGAAACCAGGAACACAGCAGGCAAGTCAGCAACTAAGCAGGAACTATAACCAGCAGGGAGGGCTTGCCCCTTCCTGCCTAAAATACTTATGTGTCCCAATAGTAATTGCCCTGAGAGCAAGGGGGCAGAGAAACAAACAACTAGCAGTAATTACTGCTTTGTGCACGCGCCCCGCTGCCCTAGATGCCGGGACGTGGTGCTAGTGACCAGAGAGCGTCCCGACCGTTGCCTTGGCAAGGGCCGGGACAAAGCGGAAGTGACGTCCCGGTCGTCATGATGACGGCCGGGACGTGAGGGCCTCTGAGAAGCGAGTCGCGGTGGTGCCTGAAGCCGCCGCGGCTCATTACACATGCGATCACTCCAAATGCTAAGAGGTGCAAATGTAAGTTATTTCAAAATCCAAGCAAAAGCTGAGTGCATGGATTAAGGTCCCATATTGAAAACAACAATATGTAATATGAAAATAAAATAAAATTGGAAAGACGTTTAAATCAGAAATGTTAAATAAAGTGACGTCATAGATCCCAATATAATTGTCCATGATACTTGAAATGTTGGAATTAACAAAATATCATTATTTAGCAATAGTGTATTTTTAGATGGTTTACACAACTTCTCATTATTCTGTAGTCTGGGTTTCTTTAAAGCCACAAAGCACCTTGCTATGCAACACCGAGCTAAGACAGTATCAATCTTTATAAATGCTTTTATTGCAACTTAGATGCAATTTCATCATGCCCTGTAATTAGATGTCATGCCCTAAAGCTGAGCTGACTAAGACTTTATAGAAAGGTAAAACACTTCACTATTTCTAAGTGAAACTGATTTCTTTTAGATACTGTCTCTGAACTGTTCTATTGCCACCAAATTTGAAATAAAATAAGCTGAATTATAAAAGGACCCCTATTTAGTTTAAATCATATTCTGCAGTCACAAAATATATTTTCTTGAAATATCCATAAATTCTGGTTACGCAAAAATATTGCTTTCCCAGTATTGCAATATTTGAATATAGCAGGCCCAGATTTGTGGAAGGGCAATAGATGGCCAATTAAATGGGAAGGGAGCAATGACAGCACCTTGTTCACATTAAAGATCCATAATCAGTTACTATTTTCATACTTATTAACATTTAACAAAGAACCGAACATGCAGACAAAAGTATAGTATTAATTTATCATTTATAGATCATTATCATCATCATCATTTATTTATATAGCGCCAACAAACAGCGGTTAGACTACGCAATCCGGGGGGCACAGCCCGCCCCTGCACATGGTTAATAGTAGATTAACTCCTTTGAGATCAAAGGTGGTTGATCTAACATGTTTATGGTCAGGATCAGTTTTGCAGGGAATTACATTTAAATTTCTTAATCTACCTCAGCAAACTGTTTATTGCATTTTTGTAGAAAAGGGGTGTATAGGGACTTCTAAGTTCTAGAAATAGTTATTTAGTCCCATTAGATATGCAAAAACAAACAAAAATCACAGAAAAAATACACTTTTGCATAAATTATGGTCACTTTTACATACAATTCTAGAAAATGTGTCTGAAATGTATTTGACTAATTTTGCTGACTGTTGGGATGCCAAAATTACACAGAACATCTGTTTTTGCTTTTTTTAAAATATTTTCCCTACTTTTATGTTGTTTTTTTTAACTAAGGGAGACCTTTAAGAGGTCTCTCATTGGAAAAGGGATCTATTTCTAACTACACTTGCAGTTATTTTTATCCATATTTCAATATGATTTGTTTGTTCAAATCCGATTCCTAAAGGTCATTAGCAAAGCACTGAGGATGTGCACTGAAAACCACTTTGTTATTGCACTAGTATGCCTGTTTGGACTGCTCAATTCAAGGCTCACACCTAATTTCTGGGTTTTGGAGACCTCCACAAACTAGAAGTGCACCTAGGGTTGCAGTCACAGAAAAATCAGGATGTGCACTCAGGGCCGCCATCTGGGGTGTACAGGGAGTACCACAGTATGGGGTCCGACAGCAGTATTGAGCCCCAACAGCAGTTTTGGGTCCGACCTGTTCTTGGCCCAAGCAGATTTATTATGCCAGGGGGCCCTCCTCAGTGAAATAAGAGATATGGTGGGTTCACTGTCAAGGTGGCTGCTGCTCCTGTGATGTAAGGGTGAGGGGGGCTTGGACAGAAATAACTGATGCAGCAGCAGGCCCCCTTGTAGGCAGCATTTCCGCCTCCCACCCAAGATGAAGGGCGCCACAGCTGCCATTACTCCAGTACCAGTCTTCCTGGTGTACATCATTTTGATTGAGAGGTGCCTGGCTTCCAGACAGAGAGTCGTGAGAAGGCAGAGAGGCTACATGCTCCCTACAGAGATGCTGACATCACGTTACTAAGGACATCACAACACTGTCAAAGGTGAAGAGCAGAAAGGAGCCAGCAAGCAGAAGAAGAGAAACAGAGAGGTAAGTAAACTACTACAGGCGTTGGGTAGAGAATCATTTAAAAATAGTGGCATGGGGTAAGAGAAGGAAGGAGGAGTTCCTGTTACACTTATATTGGGCACTGCAGTTTTGGGGTCGCAGTCCTGTGTGCACTATGCAGAAGTGTAATGTCACATCAAAGTCCAACCTTCTGCCACTCCTTTCTTTAAAATGTTCTTTTATTGCTTTTAACATACTGCTTGGTTTAGCATCATTAATAGTTAAAATAATTATGTCTTTATTTTATAAGACATTTTTGAGCTTCTTAATAAATTGAGCAAATTGGGTTTAAAATGAACTTCTCGACAAAAGTGCAGCTGTATGATGCAAGGTTGCATCTCATTATCTATATAGGGTCAGAAGCTGATCACTGTTAGCTCTAAGGTGGTGAAAAATTGTATTTTTGTGTGTTAAGTGTTTTTATGGAGTGGAAATGACTGTGTAACTTTAACGCAAGGAACCTATTGTTTGCCCAGGAGAAAACTTACTCCTTTTTTGCCTTACTTTCCTTAATGACTCAGACCCTCTATCGTTTCCTTGGAGTTTTGGTGATAGTATGCTGAATTTCATTATTATGTTCATTACCAATAAAAAGCTGCTGTTGAGAGCAAACTGCTACATCTTTTGTCTGACATAATTTTATTGCTCTATGAATGATTGAAGGGTTTGCGTAAGTGTTTCTTGTCAATGTACTAACATTGCCCTTTCAGATGGCACAGAATTCTGCTTTTCTGCTTGTAGCTTTTTAAGAAACACACTAGTTGATATCACAAATAATTGCCTGTATATTTCTAGACAGATAGGTAATGCATTCAGTGTATTTATATCTTTTGAGAGTAGAGCCGCTGCCTCGGGAGAGTGCAATGACTTCTACAAATTTTGACATGGGACCTGGAGATGCGGTTCTCCTACACTGATTTGCAAATTAATTAACCATAGGAAATCTCTGATATTTGACAAAATATTTTCTGAATCATCCATCTCTAAAAAAAATGTTAAACAAAATTGTACTACACTATAATAATCAACCAGACTTTTCACTGTTAAAATTTCCCTAGGCAGATAAAAGCTATTTGCTGATAGGTGTCCTTGATTTAGTGTCAAATATACACGAGTGTGCAAAAGTTTGCAATCACTAAAACATGTCTTGGTTTTTGAAAGAACAGATACTTTTCTTTTATAATGATACCATTACTTTAAACTGAAATTATAGTCAATGCATTGTCTATGTCATACCTTATTATTTTTATTTCATATCAAGTTCTATTCATCAAACTTTACAGTGATCAGAGAATTCTCCATTTGCAGCAATTACAGCTTTCCAGACATCTGGCATTCTAGCTGTCAGTTTTTGAAGATATTCAAGGGAATTTTTTACCCACAGATTCTCTAGCTCTTCCCAGGAGTGTGATTGGCTTGTAGGGCATTTTTCCCAGACCGTACAGTCAAGATCATCCCATAAGAGCTCAATAGGGTTGAGATCTGGTTATTGTACCTGTCACTCCATCAAACATGGTACTCCGACTCCCTGTTTGTTCACCAAATAGTTTTTGCATAGCTTAGATGTATGCTTAGGAACGTTGTCCTGCTGCATGCTAAAATTTGCATGAATCAGTTGTTGATCACAAAGAATAGAATGACATTGTAAAATAGAGTGGCAGCCTTTCTGTTTCATTATTTCTTGCACTCTGTGTAAACGTCCCACCTCACCAGCACCAAACAGCCCCACACCATTAATTTTTTTTCGCCATGCTTGACAGAAGGCAGCAGGCACTCATCCACCATCCTTTCATTTGCTCTACATCTACATATATTCTCCTCTTCAAGACAAACACATCAAGCTTAGACTCAACCATCCATAATATTCTATTCCAGTGATCAACCATCCAGTGTCTCTGTTCTTTTGCCCATTTAACCTTTTTTTTTCTATTTGCCTCTTTCAAATATGGCTTTTATTTATTTTATCATTTAACTCTGCCTATAAGGCCAGCATCCTGAAATCATTGTTTACTGTTACAGATGACACTGTTATTTGGTGTGTACTATTTTAAAAAATCAACAACTCACAACCTATAAGGCATCTGTTTCTCAAACTACAGACTCTGATGTACTTATTCTCTTGTACAGTTGGGCAACTGGACCTTCCATTTCTCTTTATATCCTGATTAGATCCAGTTCATCATTTTATCTCAAGACAGCAGTGGACACCTTTTTATGAAATCTTCAGTTTCTTGGCAATCTGATTCGTAGAATGGCCTTAATTTCTTAAAACAACAACAATAGACTGACGTGTTTCTTGAGAAACTGTTTTGTTTAGGCCATTTTAAACCCGAATTGAATTTGAGAAATGCCAGTGCAATAAATAAAAGTTTGCAACCCAAGATAAGATTTACTTGCTTTTCAGCAGTAATAGTCATTTGAAACATTAATAATGACTTAACTATATTTTATCTGTATTTTTAAATCAATTTTATGGTATCTTGATAAACAAGTATCGTAGCTGCTCTCTATAAGCTCATTGTTGAAAATTTGTTCCACATCCTACCACATTTTACCAGCCATTGGGAATGGGACCTGAATAGAAGTGTTTCTTTGGAGGAATGGCGGAAGGTCTTTCAGCTTACCTACGTATGCTGCATTAGCACCTCCGATGTGGAGACACAATATAAAATACTTACATGATGGTATAGGCACCCAAGTTTGCTTCGGGAGGTACCCGAATACATCAGGTATCTGCTGGAGATATTTTGCTGCCCCGGGAAGATATTTACACATTTGATGGGACAGTCCCTGCTCCAAGCAATTTTGAAGTGAGGTGGTCCATACTGCTAAGGCCATTTTAAATTATGAAGTATCCATGGACCCAGGTTTCTGGCTCCTCAACTTGTTTAAAATCTCCATTAGTGCATTTATGTGGTCACTGCTTAGCCACCTGAGCAACGTGGCCAAGGCGGTGATTCCCATATGTTGGAAATGCCCACATCTTCCATCCCTGATGATATGATCTCCTCTGCCTTGGATAAAGTCACAGATTTTACAGCTACTTGGTTCTCCTGGTTGGAGTTCTAATTGTTATATGTTCATAACAGACAGGGATCAATAATACTTAATCACGCCAAATAGCTGCATGTATGGTAGAAGTTGTAGTAGTAATAATAGTATTGTACTGATTTTCCTGTAAATATTTTTTCAGAGAGGAAATTTAGGGTTAGGCAATTTGATATGGTTGATTTAGAAGGGTGAAAAAACAGCATTTCATCCCTCCCCTGAGGCTTTCAGATCCACACTGAAGACTGCTTGGGTTCCAGATCTCATTAAGCTACCCCAGCGGTCCCAATAAAATGGACATGAGGCATAAATGAGTGTCTGCAGGCAAGCAGTGAAGCATGGTGGAGGTTTCTTGCAAGTTTGGGGCTGCATTTCACAAAATGGAGTTGGGGATGTGGTCAGGATTAATACTGTCCTCAATGCTGAGAATTACAGGCAGATACTTATCCATCATGCAATACCAACAGGGGGCATCTGATTGGCTCCAAATTTATTCTGCAGCAGGACAAGGACCCCAAACATACAGCCAATGTCATTAAGAAATATCTTCATTGTAAAAAAAAAATAAGGAGTCCTGGAAGTGATGATATGGCCCCCACAGTGCCCTGATCTCAACATCAGCGAGTCTATCTGGGATTACATGAAGAGACAGAAGGGTTTTGAGCAAGCCTACATCCACAGAAAATCGGTGGGTAGTTCTCCAAGATGTTTGGCACAACTCCCCCTCCCCTGAATTCCTTCCTGTGCAAGTGTACCTAGAAGAATTGATGATGGTTTGAAGACAAAGGGTGGTCACACCAAATATTGATTTGTTTTAGATTTCCCTTCCATTCACCTTGTATTTTGTTAATTGATTAAAATAAACTATTTTTGAAAGTATTTTTACCTTGCAGCATTTTTTCCACAACTGCCTCAAACTTTTGCACATAATGAGTGTGTGTGTGTGTGTGTGTGTGTGTGTGTGTGTGTGTGTGTGTGTGAGAGAGAGAGTGTGTGTTTGTGTGTGTATGTGTACTTACATTCATATACTTGTGGGGACATTGACCTGTTTACAAACCAACACTATGGGGACCTGAGTCGTAGTGTGGACAAAAATTAAGGCCTCCACAAAGCTTCCCAAGGCTAAACAATGCAGGGGACCTTGCTGATATTTACAACATAAAAATCTGGTATGTTCCCGCAAGTCACATTTGTCGGAGCAAAAGTGTGCATTTGTCCAATGTGGAGGGGAGAAAGTGTGAGTGCATCTTACCACTAGAGGCCGGTATTCCGTCTAAATGTATAGCAGGGGCAGGAAAAACAAATAACTGCATCCTGCCGGCGCTTTGTACACCAAGTGAGTAAAGACACAGTCAAATCCGTCTGCTGCTGAAGGTAAAGAGGGGACAGTGAAACACGACAGAGCCCCCACCGGTAGCTCCGACTATAGCCCAGAGAGCAGTGTAGATGAGTATGCCCCTGACACTTGGGAGGAGAGCGGTTCAGGCACCAGCAGTGATGTCCCGTTGCCCTCCAGCGCAGCAGAGTGCAGGTACCCAGAGATGAGTTTTATGTACGACCATTCTCGACCTACTGCTAGCCGTGTTTTAAACACAGGGTCGGAGAGAGACGATGTGGTGTCTGTCCAAACGCTGTCCAGAAACAGTGATGGCTCCAGGGCTTATAACAAAAAGCAGTACTGCCTGTACTGTGAGAAGCCCCTCTTAAAAATTGCCCAGCACATGGAGCATGTTCACCGCAATGAGACTTAATTAGCCTGGGCCCTGAAATTCCCCAAGCATTTGAAAGAAAGGTGCATGCAAATGGCACATCTTCGCAATAGGGGCAACTTTGCACACAATGCTGAGTTAATGAGGGCAGGCCATGGCGTTCTGGTCCTGTGCAAACTTCCAGACAAAGAAATGGATGCTGATGGCTTCATGCACTGTGTAGCCTGCCAGGGCTTCTTTGCAAGGAAATGCCTGTGGTGACCTATGAAGAGATGTAAGCTAAACCAAAAGGGGAACAAGCTCACAAATGACAAGAACGGCCTGCAAAAGATAGCGAGCATTGTGGAGTGCCGAGCCATGATGGAGGGCTGCATTTCTGCGGTTGAAAACACATAAATTTCAGGAAGCTATATGAGGCGAGATGGAACGAGTTGATCTCATCGGCTGCTTTGAAAACTCTTAAGGAGTCCAAGTGGAACATGCCTCAGCTCTTACCTTTTATGGAAGATTTGAAAAAGATGCACTTGTACCTCGATGAGATGCAGCAAGCCTACTGAAGTCGGCTATCTACCGAGCCTACGGTTAACCACTGGTCACTACTTGCAAAAGTCACCATGGCACAGGTGATCTTGTTCAATCGAAGAAGGGAAGGGGAAGTTTCAAAAATGTTGATGTGACAGAATGGACTGCCTATGCCATCCTGTCTGTTGATGCTGGGAACCTGCTGGGCTTACTTTGCCACCATCCCCTTTCGTTATTCTGAATACGCCCCTCCTGCCACAGTAGGAGGAGCATGCTGCCACCACTGGATTCCTTTATGGCATCCAGAATCACATTCCTTCTGGTTAACTGTCGATGATAGTGTACTCCCAGGATGGGGAAATTTGGGCTGAGCCTGATGGCTTACTATGGAACAGAGTGCTGTGGATGGATTCCCCCTGGCCTATCACACTGGTCAGAGCTGTTGGGTAGCGGCAGAGCGGTGGTACTGGAGAGCTGGGTCCAAACCTCAGAAACAGACGGAGGATGAATTAGATTTAGGGTCTAATCTGTAGGTCACATAATTGCAGCAATATTGAAGAAGTTGTCAAACAGGGTCATGAAGCAGAGAGAGATTTCCACAGACTAAAGGTATCAGTGGTCAGGTCAGATGGAACTTCAGAATGATACATTTCAGTTTACAAGGGCTCTCTTTTTATACAGTTTTAGACACAGCCTCACAGACTATTTTTAGAATCAGGATGCAACCTGCTTACCCAAACATGGATTTACATGCAATGCAAAGCTAACAATTTTTACGCTTATCTGTGATATCCTAAAACCTTGCTGTGATTTCCCGCATATTAATTTGGACACAGTGGACATCTGACAGCAAGTCTAATTACCCCATCCTTTTCTTTAATGGGTATTGTACCCTCACATCAAAGGTCCAGTCAACATGAGATTAGCATGGGTGCTTTCTTCCAACAGTTGCAGAATACACATTTCCTCCAAAGAAACGAATACCCCAAGAAAAGTTGCAAACCCCAAACAATGTATTTCATTACACCAAGCTATGCAAAAGACTTTCTAAACAAAGGCTAATTGTATCAGATATATACATCAGAAATAATGCATTTCCTCTAGTAAGGTTAAAACAGCAAAAAAAAAAATTCTCCTATGGTCTCAGAAATAAAGATTTCCAATATCAAAATATAGACAAGATCAAATATAAGTGCATTGGCAATTATATAAATAAGCACCCTGCGCTATATTCTTTAAATTAATTTATACCATATGTTATTTATAAGTGATCCAGTCACAATTGCTAACTACCCTCTCCTCAAGAGCTACTTCAAATCTCCACACAGATGTGTCCCTAGCGCTTTCCGATGTTGAGAGGAAGCTCTGCCAGCAAATTTTTTTATCGTATTAACATCCGAGGAAAACGAGAGAGGAAAGTCCCCATCCTGCTGATACCAGCCATGCAAGTTGCAATGGAACTTATTGCAGAAAAGCATGACAAATGTGGAGAGGATAGCCAAAATGTCTACATGTTCGCCAGACCAGCTGCCTTGTAACACTTCAGAGGCTCCGATTGCATACGACTTTTTCCCAGAGAGTGTTGGGCCAAGCATCTCCACACATTGTCTTCCACGAAGCTTCGAAAGCACAATGCTACTCTCTCGAATGTCCGAAAACCAAAATGGCACAGAACTGGATCATTTGGCAGACTTCCTTGGGCACAACATCAAGGTGCACCAACAGTATTACCTCCTCCCAGAAGGTACCCTCCAACTCGCCAAGATCAGCAAACTGTTAATGGCTCTCGAGAGTGGCAGACTGTCCGAATTCAAAGGAAAGAATTTGGATGAGATGCACATTGATCCAGACGGTAAGTGGAAAATCTGGTGTCTGATGTATGTTTTTGACTTTTAACTTGGTCATTAACATATCTGTTATTTTTCAGAACTAGTTCAGCTACAGAGCGACATGTCAGATGATAAGCAATCCCCCTTGACAGCGGGACAAGTGGCCAAGCGTTTAGTCAGCACCTCCACGTCAGAAGAGAGGCGGTGTGTGTGTGTGTGTCTTTACATCTTTACTATTAAAATTGGACCGATTCTGCACATTAATACCTCTATGTGTATTGAACTTTCTTAACACAATGGTAGAGTAGGAATGTATTAATATAAATGTGTATTGATATTAGAGATGGGCGGGTCCGGTTCTCCGAGAACCGAACCCACCCGAACTTTGGGTATCCGAGTACCGAGCTGAGCAGCCTGTTCCGAATCCAAATTGAGGCCGAACGTCATCGTGACGTCGTCGGATCTCAGGGTTCGGTTCTCGCGATACTTCAACTTTATAAATACACGCCTCCACAGCAATCCATTGCCATTTGACAGAGGGAGAGAGCAGGGTGTAGTCATAGGCTAATTAGAGCAGGGACAGAGAATACAATATTGTTCTTGCAATTGCTCTAACCAAAATCGCTAGTGCAGAGAGGAGGATAGAGGTTTATTATTTTTTCTTAATATTTGGCACTCCCCAGCGCTTTTGGGGTGTCCCCCATAATTGTGCATAAATATTTCTGGCTGTCAAAAGTAATATCTGTCAGCAGTATCTACCGAATAATTTTTAGCACTCCTCAGTGCTTTTGTGGTGTCCTCCCTAATTGTGCATTAATATTTCTGGCTGTCAAAAGTCATATCTGTCAGCAGTATCTACTAAATAATTTTTAGCACTCCTCAGTGCTTTTGGGGTGTCCTCCCTAATTGTGCATTAATATTTCTGGCTGTCAAAAGTCATAACTGTCAGCAGTATCTACTAAATAATTTTTAGCACTCCTCAGTGCTTTTAGGGTGTCCTCCCTAATTGTGCATTAATATTTCTGGCTGTCAAAAGTCATAACTGTCAGCAGTATCTACTAAATAATTTTTAGCACTCCTCAGTGCTTTTGGGGTGTCCTCCCTAATTGTGCATTAATATTTCTGGCTGTCAAAAGTCATATCTGTCAGCAGTATCTACTAAATAATTTTTAGCACTCCTCAGTGCTTTTGGGGTGTCCTCCCTAATTGTGCATTAATATTTCTGGCTGTCAAAAGTCATATCTGTCAGCAGTATCTACTAAATAATTTTTAGCACTCCTCAGTGCTTTTGGGGTGTCCTCCCTAATTGTGCATTAATATTTCTGGCTGTCAAAAGTCATATCTGTCAGCAGTATCTACTAAATAATTTTTAGCACTCCTCAGTGCTTTTGGGGTGTCCTCTCTAATTGTGCATTAATATTTCTGGCTGTCAAAAGTCATATCTGTCAGCAGTATCTACTAAATAATTTTTTTGCACTCCTCAGTGCTTTTGGGGTGTCCTCCCTAATTGTGCATTAATATTTCTGGCTGTCAAAAGTCATATCTGTCATGCAAAGGATGGTGGAGGGCCTTTTAGGGATTAAACTGTATTTTTCATAATTTTCACTAATAATGTTTGGGTGTAATATACACCCAAAGACGAGTGCTCAATTGCTAAGAGTCATTGATGGAGAGGAAGATAAGCAGGCTTGTCTGTAGAATTTGCAGGCAAATTGTGCTGCGTTATATAGGTAACACCCAAAGAGAAGAGCTCCATTGCTCCATTGCTAATTGTAATTGCTGAAATAGAAATAATAGGGCTGACAGTCTTGGTCTAAATCTGCAGTTACATTTTATTGTACCATAGCTCACTGCGAAACTGGAGAGGTGGCAGGGTTTAGTGATAATCTTCCTCCAACAATACTAATTCATTCCAATTTCATAGAAGTCTGTCTAGAATGATGTAATTGCTGATAATGGCCTTCCAAAGGGAATGACTAGTTGATTTTAGGGCAGAGCTGTCACGATTTTTGGGCCATTCTTTTACAGCACAGTAAATATCAAAATGTTGAGCGGACTCATCTGCATCACCAATGGGTGTCTTGGGAAAGCAATTTCTTTTACAACAAGAAGTTGCCAGAGAAACTGAAGGAGAAGACGTCCCAACAAGATGTTGATAAGTCTGGGATCCTTGCAAAGAAAATAAAGTATTTAATCTACAATTAAAAGATAGTTAGCACATTTACTTTGTTTTATTGCACACTATAATTTTATGTAGCACCTTTTCAAAATGTATTATTAAGGCAATCACTTGACTCAAGCTAACCGTGTCTGCACTTTCTTCACAGGTAACTACTTCGCTGGACTAAAGTATATTCCCCTCAAATGCTAGTCTTCTTGCAGCTGCTGCATTCTCCTACCTGCTGTTGCAGAAACCAGAAATTGACCCTAAATGTTTATGGACACAAACAGCATCTCCTGCATGTCATTTTTCAAAAGTTCTGTCACACCAAGTTGATAGTGTGTGCAAAACAGGAAATGTGATGGAATTCAACCCCGCTGTAATGCTGGACCAATATTGGGGTCGTAATCAGAAATGACATATCCTCAGGAGACTCCAAGCAAGATTAGCCATCTTTTAATGACATCCCTTAGTTTTTGGAACAGTTTGTCAGCTGTATGCCTCTTAGTGAAGCTGCTGATACACAGAGTAGCCTACTTCTCAAAAATGTGATGTACCTGGGTACATGCTGCTGCTGTCCATGCTGGGGAAGGCGAAAGACCAACCCAGTGGGCTTTCACAGTCATATAATCTTTTGTTTGCCCAGTTACGCTTGTACACATATCTGTGGTTAAGTGTACAGTGGGTAGAATACCATTTTGTCACCTAATAATGAAATTTTTAGGAACTTTCCGGTACAGGAGAGAATAAGCTTTTCTAGTAAAATGGTATAGTGATGACATTTGCTAACAGGGACAGAACACCTCAAATAAATGTCTTAAACCAACTGTATTAATAGTGGACATTGGACAACAGATCTAACACTAGCATAGTACCCAGGGCGTCTGTGATCCGCTTTGCGACTGGGTGACAGGTTTCATTCTTGCTTCCTCTTGCAGAGGATTGTTTAACTGCCAATTGTTGGGGGGGAAGATTGCAGGTGCTGGGATGTAGATGAGAGAAGGGAGGTAGATTATGCTGGAATGCTTGTTGTTATTTTTTTTTTAACCGAAGTTTCTGATTTTCCCAACAGTTTTCCAATAACTCGCTGAAAAATGACGAAACATGGATGAGGATCCCAGATGGTTAAGGTCCCTACCTTTACTGAGTGTGGCTTTCAAAATGCTACAAATGGATAGACAACTCTTGCCAGGATTCGTGTAAAAATAATTCCACACTTAAGAGGTGGATTTTTGGTTTTATGCCCAGGCATGACAATGGCCTTTTTGTTATCACTGGCAAGAACTGCAGCAATTTTTCTTTTCAAGTGTATGAAAATCATATTGTGACATAGGAGGTGTTCAAAATTGAATAAAAAATTACTGGAAATTAGTGTTACTGAGGTTAATAATAATGTAGCTACAAAATAATACCTAAATTATGTTATTTTAGCACCAATAAATGTAATTTTTATAACAAATTGCAAAACAAAACCAAACAAAACCAAAACCAAAACCAAAACACGCAATGGCGGTTTTGCAAAACCAAAACCAAAACCAAAACACAACGGTAATCCAGATCCAAAACCGAATCCAAAACCAAAACACGGGGGTCAGTGACCATCTCTAATTGATATGTCTACTTGTATAATTCTACACCTGCATCCACCCAGTGTCTGCAAACTAGTTTTATGCTAATTTCAGGCATGCCTATCTAGCAAGTGCATCCAATAAACCAGAAAGTTGTTTACAATATGTTTCATTTGTAAACAAGATCCACAGAAAACAGGGTGTAGAATTTGCAGTACATCTTAATGTACTAAATAAAATATTTTAAACTTGTAACAATTATAATTATTTTAACTTTTAATCTTGCTACAGGCTTCAAACATTACCTTCTCAGACATGTGAAACAAGTCCTGGTAATTTTTCTCAAGTTTTTTTTCACCTTTTTTTAACATCATTGATGTTAGCCCTCAATTCTTCAAAATATTCGTTCAACTTTTCCATCACTGGAAGTTATATAAATATTGGTGCATGTACCCTCCTTCTATCCTTCCGAACTTTTGTCAGATATGACGATGGTATCTACATGAGGAAAGGAATATTAATTTAATAAGGTTTAATGATTAAACAGAACACAACATCGTTTTTACCAGGGGCACTACTAATGTTTGTTCACTTTGGACACTGCTTGAAATCACGTTATACTGGTATTCCCCCTGGGTCTCTCCAGGCAAGCTGCCGTGCTAGTCCATGCCATCTAAAATATATAAAGTTATTTTTTAATAGAGCGGTAAAGGATACGTTATGATTATTTAGTACTGTATATCTAATGACTGTTATTTTCAGTTGAATTCATGTATGACAATGTGAATATTTTATATAACCTTGTAATGTAAACTCAAAGAGGGGTATTCAATAGTTAGCGAGTTTGTAATTTTGAGCGCGTTAAGTCTTCTTTATTTTTTTTTTCTTATTTGCGAGCTCGGAAACTTCTCCCGCAATTCAAATCTTTTTTTTTTTTTTTTACCAAACGGTTTTATAGCGCTCCAAACGTTTGTCAATGTTAAAGTGTAGGCTGGATGCGAACCCTCAGTGGAAAAAGCTATTCAATTGTTTTTTAACGCTGTGGGTGAAACAGGCAAATCTGCTGTTTCATCTCTCACCTCCTTGGTCTGCTCAAAGAAAAAACATAAAGAAAAATATAAATTAAACTGAAAAAATAGGTGTAAAAGTTCATTAAAATAACCTGAAAACTGAAAAGTACTATTTTTTTTAAAACAAAATAACAGTGTAATAATCAATAATTTTTTCAAAGTTCCCCATTTGAAAAAATCCATTAGTGGTGCATGTATTTAAACTTTATTATTTTTTTTTTAGGGGGGGGGGTGGTTGTGCTTGACCTCAGTCAGCTCTCATCAAAATTGTGAAAAGTAGCAGGTTATTTATTTATTTTTTAAAACCAAAAGCGTTTGCTCCCCACTCTATTTAGTCTTAACCCTAGTGCTGGCAGGCTATTGCTGTGTGTGTTAAAATCTTTGAAAATTTTCCCCCTATTTTAATTGAACCAGCACTAGGCAAACCAGCCGGGGTGATAGGCACTATAGCAGGGGGAGGGGGGGAAACGCAGTTTGGGTCCCACGGCCATAATGACTAAACACCCACAGACTGTTCAGTACTGGCCTGGATTCCCTAGGGAGTGTGGTCCGCTGAAAAATGTAAGTGGGCCACCCCCCTAGGGACACCCAGCCCAGTGCCGATAGCACTAGGGCTCTTCCTACTACCCCTGGGCTGTGGGTAGTAGGGTAATAAATGGGGATTTTGTATGAAAAAAAAACAAAAAAAACACAATTTTGATTTGTGGAACTACATGTCCCAGCCAGCCATGTTGGCCTAAATAGTGTGGGCATGCTGCTACTTGTCTAACTACAAGCACCAGCGTACCCATGGCACCCAGGGCATGTTGGCACTTGTAGAACCACAAGTGCCAACATGCTTTTACACCCACGGCTGGCTGTGATCTCTAGTTCCACAAAGCAAAATGTTAAATAAAAGCACAACACCCTCATTCCAACCACAAATCTTTATTAAAAATAATAAAACCCCAAGAAATACAGTAAACACCCTCATGTACACTATAGATTTTTATTAAAAACAAAAAAAAAACAAAATACCATGAACGAAATCCTCAGTTTTCTGATGCTTTACCTGCACACACTCATTTACGCAAAGTCCCAACAAATATTTGTACCTTCCAAATGTCCGGCTTGCCCACTGTCCCACAAATATTTGTACCTTCATGTCCATGCTTGGCCAGTGTTCAAGAAATGTTTGTAAATGGAAAAAAAAATTCCTGCTTGTAAAATCTTTAAATCTGCTGTCCAGGGGGGAGGGGGGGGGGGGCATTGTTGCTTGCAGTGCTGGGGCCCTTCTTGATTGCAGTGTAGGGGCCTATTATCTTGTGCAGTGCTGGGGCCCTTCTTGATTGCAGTGTAGGGGCCTAATCTCATTTGTACTCTTGGGGCCCTTCTTGATTGCATTAATTTGCATTAATTTTTTATACTAAAATGACTGCCTTAACCACTCCTCATTTCAAACTCGCTAGGACCAATAATAGAGCGCGAGGGGGTGGATGCAATGTTAACTATTGAATTGAGCTGTTTTTTTTAAAAAAAATGAGCGCTCGAACAGGGAAAAACGAGAGCGGGATTTTTTTTTTTTTCGAGCGCAGGATTTTCACCCGTCTCGCTAACAATTGAATATGCCCCAATGCGTGCTTTTCTAAATGACATGAGTTTGAACCTATGCAAGTGTCAATAATCTTTTGAAATTATCCAGAGATCGATAAGCATCTCTGAGGAATTTTGTTTATAAGCAGAGCCTGTAAACCATCTAGCCAAGCAGAACGAGCAGAGGTGAGAAATCAGGTCCTGTGAACATTCCAGAGCTCAGGACATCCCTAGCTCCCTTCGAAAGCCCTGTGACATTTGGGAGATCAATCTGTCTTTATTGACAGCTAAACCCCAAAGGTGGAGGGTGAGAGCTATGTGGAAAAAGGTTTAAAATCTTCTGCCTTAGACAATAACGTGTGCATTTTCATGAGGGAGTCTATCAAGACTGAAATGTCTCATATTTCTCAATTGTGTTCGCTCACACACATGACAAGTCTTAACTAGTAAGTAGTAACTCTGGTTTTATTTCCTATTTTATTTTCTGAAACTTATTTTGTGCAACTTGATGTATGTCTTGTTATAATCATTTTTGCAACTAAGCCTTGGAAACAATCTTCAGATTAAATAAATTTAATCTAGTGTGTTCTCCGTGATTCTTTGTGAACTTATGAAGCCCAGGGAGGCTCATGCTACATGTATATGTGATTTAAGTGTGAAACATTAATAAGTGGTTTTGGTGAACATAAGGACACCATAATAAATCCTTTGTGGTGGCAGAAAAGGTGTATTCATTGCTAAGTGACTAAGGTGACGCCAGTCACAACCAACTGTTCAAATTGCTGTATCTGGGACAGGCTGGGCGTTCATGACAGTACACCTTACATTTTCTTTAATTTTTAACGTTCTTTAATTACCATCTGTTCCTCTTTTATTTCCCCAATTCCTATCTCTGTGATTTCTTCTTTTATCGTTGCTATATCATCTTCAATTTAACTTTTTTCAGTAGCTACGTTTGACATCTATTTACAGAAAGAAAAATGTGTGATGAAGTATGCTGAAACACTTCATCATGCATTTTTCTTTCTGTAAATACATGTCAAACTTTTACTAGTCATACTAAATGTTATTGTAACTGTTAATTACTAACAAGTTTACTATATAGACTGTCTACCTGCAACATGGAGATGGACAGTAGTACCTCACCTGAAGTTATACAAACAGATGACATACCGGTAAGTGGCCCAATAAGTAAAACATAACTATTTATTTCTTTACATTTACCTTATAATTAAGTTTATAATCAAACATACAATGCAAATACACATACATTACAAAATGTCCTTCTGTCGGGGCACTGCACCCTCATATTAAAATATTGGAAGTAAGTCTCCCTGTTTTCATGTTACTGAAATTTCTCACCTGGGAAGACTCCAATGGTGTCAACCCTACCCCTTTCTCAATTTCTTCAGTGCTCTCCATATTGCTAGGTCCACTGCGCACACTGTGGCTTTTATGCCTAAGAAAGTTGTGTAGGACACAACAAGCCATCACCAACTTGTCTACTTTGTCTAGGCTCAGATTTATGGTGGAATGGAAAATTTTAAATCTGTTGCTCAATATACCAAAACATTTTCCACAACTCACCTTGCTCTTGACAATCTATTATTAAATATCCTCCTCTCTGGTGTAAGATTTCTTTGGGGATAAGGTTTTAATTGTTTGGGGTGCAGCGGAACAGCTTCATCAGCTTCAAAAACATAATTTAGACTAAATTGTGTTTCTGTTCTTGGTGGCAGAAAGACAAAGATAAACTTAAAAACAAGTGCAATGTTTTAAACTTGTCTTTGAAAGGATTCTGCTCCAATGCCCCACCATCAGACACTTTTACACTTTTCCAAAGTCCACAAAGAGGAAATCATAGTTGGCATCCACTATTGCTATTAGAATAAAGTTGAAAAATACTTTATAGTTGTAGTAAAAGTTATACTTTTTGAGGGTACCACAATTCAGACATGTTTGCCATCTATAGCACTGCCACAATTGGGATAATTCCAAAGAGTATCAAAATCTCACGCAATAAGTATCCATTCCTCTACCAACACAGGAAACTGTAATAAAAAGATTGTTGTAATGTTTAATCAATATATGCATGTACTGTTATACTAACTAGTCTGCCTTCTGGTTTAATTACACAGCCAGCTGTCTTATCCAAAGAAGGATTTGTTGTGGTGGCAAAGCAATGTTGGACAATGCCACATGTCACCCAGCTGACAAAAGATAACCGGGAAAGCACATTTCCTACCACCACAGTTAACCACAAACTGACCAACACAGGACAATGGTAAAGCCACATAGCCACAAAGGGATAAAACTGGCAGGAGGGCAAAGAAAATAGCCCGTGAGCATGAGCAAAGTGACTCTCTTACGCGAGAAAAGATAGAGACTGCGAACCACTTAATGTCAAAGGAACCAAATGAATTTGACCTGCTTGGAGCAAAACTAGCAAAACGAAATGAGAAATGCAAATGGAGACATGCGAATAAAGATGGAGCACTTGGTTTATGACATCATTTATAGGTCACAGAGGGGGGGTTCTCTAACAAGACACTACACACAGGATCAAGGACATTTCAGGACGCCCAATTGTATACACCTGTGTTTGCTTTTTCTTTTAACAATAATGTTTTTTATTTTTTATTTTTTTTAAAAAGTGCTTTTTGTGAACACTTTTAAGTTAAAATATTCGTTCTTTCCCTTCTTCAGCCCATCTGTGATCTGCACACCAGAGATGTTTCTCATACCCCTCTCGACCCAAATCAATGTTTGCTCTCAATTCTTATAAATATTTGTTACATTTTCCCATCTTTCCCATCTCTGTGTGAGATTACTCACACTCATATGTGTTACTTATATGTATTACCTCATCTATTTATTACTTTTATTATTAATTTTTATTATTAATTTTTATTTATAAGGCGCCACTAGGTATCCGTAGCGCCGTACAGGGACATACAGAAACACGATACAGGGTGAGACAGCACGGTACAGTTAACAAAAAGCACAGTAACTCAGAAGCTCAAAGTACAGCTAGATGAAAGGTGAGAGCCCCCAGCAGTGAAGCTAGAGGTGCAGAAGGGCAGGAGGACCTCACGGAGGAGACAAGGAGCTGGAGAGCAGAGTTAAGGTGGTGGAGAACAGGAGGAGAGGTGGCCCTGCTCGAAGGAGCGTACAATCTAATGGGAGGGTAGGACGGACAGAGACACAAGGGTAGGAGGAGGAAAGGGGGAGAACGCAGAGAGGGAGAGGGGGGAGAGGAGAATGACGAGGAGGGAGGCAGGAGGAGGGCAGGATAGGGAGGGCGGTAGGTGGGAGGCTGGAAGGAGGTCGGTTAGGTGGGGGACTGGAAGGCTTTGAGGAAGAGGTGGGTTTTTAAGGCCCGTTTGAAGCTGGACAAGTTGGGGGATGTTCTGATGGAGCGGGGAGCTGGTTCCAGTGGAGGGGGCAGCGCGGGAGAAGTCTTGGATGCGAGCATGGGAGGAGGTGACCAGGGGGGAGGTGAGGCGACGGTCATTAGCCGAACGCAGAGGGCGGGATGGAGCGTGGATGGAAATGAGGTTGGAGATGTAGGGAGCAGTGGAGTTGGAGAGGGCCTTGAAAGTAAGTGTGAGGAGCTTGAACACTATTCTGTAGGGGAAGGGGAGCCAGTGAAGGGATTGGTATTGGTACTTGCTTCTGTATCCATTGCTACAGAATGTATAAATAAACAATAATAATAATAATAATAATAATATGAGCCTCTACTGTCCCCTTTTAATGACTCAAGTCCAGTGTGAAAGGCGACGACCTGGTATATATCTGGGACCAAGTGCGGTGTGAAGGGTTGCAGCACGGGTTGAAACCGTGTTCCTTATCCCATGTCTGACCTGGGATTTTGGTGAGAAAATTGTGAGAAAGCGGTATTAGTAAGCACAGCTCACCATTATTTCTTCTGATCCCCCACCAATTATCTTACAAATTCAGTCATATTAGCTAAAGGAGTAATAGTGAGACATTCTGCTTACCTATAATCATATTTAGCCTTTTCAAATGTTAAACAGTTAGCATAACAATCATACTGCACATGGTTTATTTAACATTTAATTATTATATTTTTAAAAACCTTAACCAGTTATATGTGATCATTAAGTGTTTGTTTTTTTGAAACAGAGGTGTCTTACATTAATGATGTGAAAAAAATTCTTCTCAGTCCTATAGTAAGCAAGACTGCAGCTATGATAGTTTGTTAGGCCTAGCAGTTCTTGTACCATTGCTAAAATATAATTTCCCCTAATTAGGGCTGTATGAATAAAGCAGCATTTTCATTAGACCACTATTAGTAGGTATTGTGTAGGTAAGACCTAAAAATATAATTACCTCTGCTTATGGTGTTTAAACCACTTGCATGCTTGAGAGATGGTATTGCCTTTTTCATGTGATATTCTTTGTCAGTGTTAGTACTTTCTCCAAGGGTATAAATATTCAAATTTAATCCAATAATCTTAATTCTAAACCTATCAAAGCTCTAACTTTAACATTGCTCATAAAAGTAAACCTAGCACAAGATCTAACATTAGCCCAAGCTCTGATTCAAATCTATATTTTAACAATGGAGGCAGTTGAACTTCTTGGAGTATCTTATGTTTTTACAAATCTATGATCTTGCCTCCCCAAATTAGATAAGTGTCAGATAGTGCAGGCACTTTATATAATTTACTTTAGGGAAACGGCTGCAAGTTACCCCTTGTGTCAGTGGCAGACCAACTGTTACTGCAAGGGGCATGGCTGCTATGCGACCTGAAGGTGAGGGGTGACTGGACACTGTTGTCCAACCCTCCAGAAGCTCCTGTCCTGCACCTGTGAGCATGTGTGAGATGTCACAGCATATGTACTAGACAATGCGCATGTTACACAAGAGCAGAGGGCTTGACAGGTCGAACTGGGTTTGCCGGTCCCTCACCCAAATTTTGCATGCCTGGTTATGCCCTATTACACTTATTTTATATTCAATCTGGCTTCATTAATGTTCAATTGTGGTTCTGATCAAACATTGTTCCACAATACAAACTGCCAGAGAAGCTTATTGTTGCAGAATGTCAGAAATTCTATTTGTGCCAGAGAGAATCCATGTAGTACTGCTCCCTTGGGACAACTGTGCACAAAACAGTGATATTATTTTTTATCTTTTATAAATCCATACTGCTGCACAGAGTGTACATGAAGAAAACTGAAAGCAAAGTGAATGAGACTTGTTTGGTATCTGATGGTGTTTTGGGAGATACCATGTTAACTTTATCTGATTACTCTGAAGATATCTCCCAATTGTTCTTACCACTTACAGACTTCACAAACTCAAAGATACAGATGTAACAGTCCCACGTTAAAGCTAGTATCTGGCACTTTTTTATTTTTATGTGATCATAGCTATAGATCATGGAAGGATGCAGGGAGTCTTAAAACATGTACCTATTTAATGGCACCTATCTCTCTGACACAATAACAGTTCCTAAACGCTATCCATAACATTAGCAACTTGTCCAATAACCAAAGTTTATTGAATGTCCTAGTATAGCACAGGAAATATGACTAGTGTATTATCAATTATTGAATAATGAAGCAGCACACTGTGGAACAGTTTGAATTTGTACTGCTGTACTGTATTTCTATTTTGTTATGGAATAATTTCAACACAACACTTTGCCAATTAAAATAATGAGTAAGGAATTAATCTCTGTGCTAACTTTAATGTATTGCAGATTATTTGTGCTACTTCTAGCTCATGATTCTTCCTGCTATGCTCCCCTGGTCATGATTTAAGAGATTTGGTTAGGATGCAAGAGATGTTGTTTAGGATTAAGGTAAATATCTAGAGGAGCTGAAGACTACACCTTGGTGGCCAGATTCTGTGTGTAAATGGATGCCATATATGGCACGCGGGGCCTCAGCGATAGAAATGATTAGTTTACTATCATAGAGATAGTTTCCTATCTTTATCTCTGTGATCCACAGACCTGATTCTGAATTGAGGGTGGGATTCATGTGGAGGGGAAGAGAGAATGCTGTAGTGACAGAATAGATGCCGGTAACAGAGGTGCACAGTAAAGGGTTGAAAGTGAATGAAAATTGAGCCAGGTCTGTCCAGAGGAAAGGAAGTGGAGAGTAAAAAGAGCACAGTGCTAATAACAGGAGAACAGGATTCTGAAGTAAAACTGGAATAAAAGAGACAAATATAAGAATTATATTTATCAAAATACAGGCTGTATCATAAAATCCACGAAGATATACTAAAAAAAATAAAATGAATGCAAAAAAAATAAAAATTAATGCCATGATATGCAATAAACGATGAGTTCTTACATAATTGAATCACTGAGATTGAGTTTGAACATATATAAATTGTTTTTAAAGTATTAAAAACCAAATAAAGTAATATATGATACTCAAATTCATATAAATTTAAAAGCAGGAAATTGCAACTGAATGATACTCCACTAGAAAATACATAACAATACCTTATTAATTCATCCCCATAGATTGTAAGCTTGCGAGCAGGGCCTTCTCACCTCTTTGTCTGTTTTACCCAGTTTGTTTATTAGTTTATTACGTTTGTCCCCAATTGTAAAGCGCTACGGAATATGTTGGCGCTATATAAATAAATGATGATGATGATGATGATATATCTTTGCTACACTAATGGTTATTAGGAGCAGTCCTTCAGCATGGCTAGTAAACGTAGAGAGTGAACTCCTCTTTAGCACATTACTCCTGCGTGCATATCCATACAGACTCTTTAGTATTACTAAAAGTTTAAAGCGTGATTAGTAATAGTGAGGAGAAGTAGTGAGGTCAGTTAGTTAGGATTCCTAATATTGTCTAGTTAGCACAAAATGTTAATAAGTCATAAAATATGCATCAACATGCAGTGTCCCTGGTTCACCAATACCTTTATAAAAGTAAGTGACTAACTTACAAACAATAGAAGCAGTTTTTACTGGTCTCTTGTCATAGTTTTTTGGCTTTGGAACCCTGTTTTTAAATCCCTGTTACTTTTGTGTTCTACTTCTTTACATTACATATCAACTGATCTTATTGGAATACATCAGCTGATTAGTCTCATTGATGGAGCACCTTGATGCACTTGCAATTCTGACTCATGTCTTTTTGAGCAAGAGTTAAAAAAAAAAAGAAAAAAGATCATGACAAAAATGAGCCAATTAATACACCTTGCCATAAAACCTGCTATAGACTAGGGTCAACTAGAAGATCATTGTCCCCCATACCAGGGACCCATGTCCCTAGCTTCCCTGTATCTAATTTTAGAAAATAAAATAAAAATGAAATAAGATTTAAAAATGTATAAGGTGGCTCCATGTTGTTAAGGGGGTGCCAGCCTACCATGAAAACTCTTGATGAAGCCTATGGTCAAGCGACTCCTGGCTGCCATTTACTGTCTACACAGATGGAATCCTACAAGAGCTAGGAGGTATACTGGTCCTAATAAAAAAACAACAACAGAGGGTTACTGCCTTTGTTAGACAGAGTCTTTTGTTCACTGAACGAAAAACCAAGAACTACAATTCACTAAAATCTGTGTTAACATTTGAGTGTTACTCATTTTAAAGTGATTATGGACAATTACCCTCTTGTTTACCTAAATGTTGACAAACTGCCTGGCCCATTTCAAATTTACATGTGGACTCTCTCTGCACCCAAGGGTAAAATAGACACTGTAAAATCTGCCCCCTCAAGAGAAGGGTACCAGCACATCCTCCTGTGCTGTACAAGGAGCTGAACGGGCTCTTAAAATGGATCCTTTCTGCAAAGGCACAAAGTTTGATAACTGGTATATATACAAATAGGCACATACTCACACACAGAAGTATGACTAAAAATGCAGGGCTCCATACAAAAGTTTTGTAGGGGGTCCATGGCAACTTACTGAAGTAAGGTCCACTCATGATTGCCACTTACTGTCTACACAGATGGAAGCCTTCAGGAGCTAGGAGGTATATGCGGCCTTATAAAAAAAAATAGAGAGGTTACTGCCTTTGCTAGTCAGAGTCTTCAGCCTACTCAATGCAAAACCGAGAACTACAACCCACTAAAAACTAGCAAAGGCCCTATCCAAGAGTAATAGGAATGAGGAGAGAGAGTGGTTGGAGGAGCCCCATCTGTTTGCTAGAGATGTAGGCCAGATGGTGATGCACCACTCTGTCAGGACCCTGAAATACTTGGGATTCACACACACCGCAGGAATGGCAGCAAGTACAGCAAAAGGACCAAAATACCGCTCAGGTGAGGCAATCTGTGGAGTGGGACCAAGCTCACTAGGAAAAGTACTTTGTTAACCACAGAGGCCTGGCTGGTATGACAAAAAGATTTCTTACACAAGCAACAGGCTATATCATATTGTTGAGTACAGTGCCTGAAAGAACAGCTGTGTTTGTGGCAGCTGCTTTTGCACATAAATATGTCTGTCAATACTAAGGGGGGTATTCAATTGTTGCCGTTAACGCTCTCAAACGAGTGCTCTAAAAATATTAGCGTTAATACGGTAATTACTCGCTAAATTTCATCTCGCAGCTCCCTGAGCGTTTACCGTTAATACGGTAGTTTACTCCCTCAGCGAGTAAACTACCGTATTAACGGTATTTACGCGCATATTACCGTATAAACTGTAATATTTTTCGAGCGCTCGTTTTTTTTTGTTTTAGCGCGTTAAAAGCAACAATTGAATACCCCCTTAAGTGTGTGTGTACCGGGCACTTTTAGTGTTTTGGGTTTTGGGTTCTGATTAGCTTGAGGTTTTTGGTTCTGATTTGTTTTGCCAAAACACCTGACGAAAGGTTTTGGTTCTGATTTCGGGTTTTGGGTTCTGATTTATATTTAAAAAAGCATAAAAAGCACTAAAATCCAGTTTTTTTGTTTTTTTCCACTCCTACGCTATTATTAACCTCAATAACATTCAATAACAATCATTTCCACTAATTTCCAGTCTATTCTGAACTCCTCACACCTCACAATATTGTTTTTAGTCCAAAACGTTGCACCGAGGTAGCTTTCTGGACTGCGTAGTGGAGTGGGCCCGGTACCCAATTTGGTACCGGGGCCACAATACCTCCTCCAACCATGGTACAGAGCATTCATCATTGAAATCCCATCAAGTATGTAAAAGACAGACAGGGTCGAAGTGTTATTTGTTGACTTTGAGAACAAAAAAACTGTCCCTGTTGCAAATCTTCGTGCAATGAAGAGTGACTTTTTCATTTAAAGGCTCAAGCTTTCAAGGGTAGTGTTTATAAGTTATAAACACTACAGTAGTTCTAGCATGTCAATACCTCTTGTTTTCGAATACCATGGTACAGAGCATTCATCATTGAGATCCCATCAAGTATGTCAAAGACAGAAAGGGTCGAAGTGTTATTTGTTGACTTTGGGAACCAAAAAACTGTCCCTGTTGCAAATCTTCGTGCAATGTAGAGTGACTTTTTCATTTAAAGGCTCAAGCTTTCAAGTGTAGTGTTTATAAGTTATATTATACTTTTGGTTTAATTTGTTTAATTTGTTTTAATTTTGTTTTACTTTGTGCTCATGGCAAACGACTGTTGGATGGTCACATAATGCCAAAAAAAGAGTTGCAAGATGGAAATGTCCTTGGGCCCTCCCACCCACCCTGATGTTGTTGAAATAGGACATGCGCACTCTAACAAACCAATCATTTCAGCGACAGGGCTGTGGCTGAAATGATTGGTTTTTTTGGGCCCCCACACCAAAAAAGCTATTCTTCTCTCCCTGTACAAACTAAACAAGCTCTACTGAGGCAAGATGTCATCCTCATCTTCATCCTCTGATTCCTCTCCCCCTTCAGTGTGTACTTCCTCATCCTCACACATTATCAATTCGTCCCCGCTGGACTCCACAACCACAGGTCCCTCTGTAGTATCTTGAGGCTAGTACTGTACTTGATTGAGGAATTGATAATTCATTTTTATGAACATAATTTTTTCAACGTTCTGCGGAAGCAACCTCCTTTGCCGCTCACTGACCAGGTTCCCCGCTGCACTAAAAACTTTTTCTGAGTACACACTGGAGGGGGGACAACTCAGGTAAAATAGTTTGTACATTGGCTTCCAAACTGCCTTTTTTTCCTGCCAGTAACAATATGGACTGTCTGACATGTCTATTTGGATGGTGTCAGAAAAATAATCCTCCACCATTTTTTTCAATTGTGACAGCATCCAATGCAGCGACAGTAGACATGTCTGCAATGGTTGGCAGGTCCTTCAGTCCAGACCAGATGTTGTCTGCATCCCCGCTAGCGGGTCTTTTAGGAAAACTGAATTTTTTCCTCACTGCCACAGGTGTGGAAGAATATGAAGGTGGAGCTGTTGGCATGTCACGGTCATCTTCAGAGGACAATTTCCTGACCAGCATGTCTTTGCACCTCTGTAGACTTGTGTCCCCCGGAAACAGAGACACAACATACGCTTTAAACCGAGGATCGAGCACGGTGGCCAGAATGTATTCCTCTGACTTTAAAAGAGTGACCACCATCGGATCCTGGCAAAGCGTACGAAGGGCTTCATCCACAAGAGCTACATGCATGGTGGAATCGAAATGGTTTACCAGCTCCTCCCTCACTTTCTCCAGCTGCTTCTGCAACAGCCTGATCAGCGGAATCACCTGACTCAAGCTGGCAGTGTCGGAACTGACTTCTCGTGTGGCAAGTTCAAACGGCTGCAGAACCTTGCACAACACGGAAATCAGTCTCCACTGCGCTTGACTCAGGGGCATCCCCACTCCTTTTCCTATGTCGTAGGTGGCTGTGTAGGCTTGAATGGCCTTTTGCTGCTCCTCCATCCTCTGCAGCATATAGAGGGTGGAGTTCCAGCGCGTCACAACCTCTTGTTTGAGGTGATGGCAGGGCAGGTTCAGACTTTTTTGATGTTGCTCGAGTCTGCGGTAGGCACTGGCAGAATGCTGAAATTGTCCAGCAATTCCGCGGGCCACCGCAAGCATTTCCTGCACACCCCTGTCACTCTTGAGGTAATGCTGCACCACCAAATTAACAGTGTGAGCAAAACATGGGACGTGCTGAAAATTGCCCATATGTAATGCCCGCACAATGTTACTGGCGTTGTCTGACACCACAAATCCCCTGGAGAGTCTAAGTGGGGTAAGTCACTCCGAGATTATTTCCCTCAGTTTTTCTAAGAGGTTGTCAGCGTTGTGCCTCTTACTAAAACCTGTGATACACAACGTTGCCTGCCTTGGCACGAGCAGCCGTTGTGGAGATGCTGTTACTGATACAGCTGCTGCTGTTGCTGCGGAAGGCGATGCATCTACCCAGTGGGCTGTCACAGTCATATAGTCCTTCATTTGCCCTGAACCACTTGTCCACATGCACATGCACATCTAACACCAACATTGCTGTTATTGACGCAGTTATCCGCTTTGCCATAAGATGACTAGTGTCGTACTTGGTGCTCATGGCAAATGACTGTTGGACGGTCAATTGTTTGGTGAAAGATGTAGCGGTCTTACGACTTCCCCTCTGGGAAGATGACCGACTACCAGCAGCAACAGCCGCAGTGGCAGTAGTAGGCGTATCGCTGCAGGATTCCTCGGATGAATCCCGTATTGAAGAGGACTCTGTCTGGCTGGTGACATGGCCTGCAGGACTAAATCTGATGGAGATCGTGGAGGAAGTTGACGAGGAGGGTGTTGGTGGTATGTATCCAATAGGACCAAGGGATTTAGGTGTCCCTGGACTGCTGACGGTACTAGCCACAGGTCCTGAACTAAACACTGAATTATGAAGGTTCTTCAGGTGACGTATATGTGAGGATGTCCCTAGGTGGCCAAGATCCTTACCCCTGCTTATTTGAGCTTTACATAAGCTACATATGGCCATACATTTGTTGTCCGGATTGGGATAAAAATAACTCCAGACAGAAGAGGTGGATTTTTTGGTCTTCTGACCAGCCATGACGATGGGCTTTTTCATCCCATGGACAACAACTGTTTCCCCCCCTGGTGGCTCATTTATGATAACCACATCAGCATCCTTCTCGTCAAGTTCCTCCTCAGCGCCATCTACATCAATTTCCTCCTCCCGGTGTACAACATTCACACCTTCATTAGCCAAATTTGTAACTGGACTGTGGGTGATCCTTCCAGCATATGCAGAGGGTGTGCTGCAAATGGTGGAAGGAGCCACCTCTTCCCGTACAGAGATTGGAAGGTCAGGCTTCGCAACCACCAACACCCTTAGACTCGCCTTGGGGATTTGAGATGTCATCTGTTTAGAAGGCAGAGATGTTTGCTGTGTTATTGATGACAGCTTAAGTCTCTTAAATTTTTTAGAGGGGAGGGAGGAGGAGAAGGGCTTACATCCTTGGGTGAAGCTGAACCACTAGTCCTGAACACGGGCCAGGGCCTAAGCCGTTCCTTGCCACTACGTGTCGTAAATTGCATATTGGCAAGTTTTCGTTTCTCCTCAGATGTTTTTAATTTTCTTTTTTTGGTAATTTTAGTCAACTTTGGGTTTTTGGATTTTACATGCCCTATACTAGGAGATTGGGCATCGGCCTTGGCAGACGACGTTGATGGCATTTCATCATCTATGTCATGACTAGTGGCAGCAGCTTCAGCATTAGGAGGAAGTAGGTAGTAAGATAGAAGAGGAGCTGATAATAGAAGAAAGCTGGGAAAGATGTGAAACTGAATGAAAATTGAAACTGGTTCATCCAGAGGAGAAAAACAAGAGAGAAATTAAACATTGTTTTATTTCTCTTCCTAATCTCTCTTAAAACAAGTTACCAAGTTACCATGTTATATATATATATATATATATATATATATATATATATATATATTACATATGGTGGTGGGATTCAACTAAATTAACAAACGGTTCTCAGCCCTAATGACCGTTTCAAGTATTCAAGAAGATATACTGAATGGTAGTTTAATATTTTGTGCATTTAATTCTTAAATAAGAACAATAAAAGAGGGACACAAAACCATATTATGTTATAAGAAAGAGTTTTAAAATATTAATGAAAAAATATTCAGTAATACCTGACAAAAAACTAAAAAATATATAAAGTACCAACAATAGAAGTTACATGGCAACACATATATTGAATCATAATAGGAATTAAATTTAAATATATGCAATAAAAGAGTACAAATTATAAAAACATTACATAGAAAAGTACCAAAAAACAAATATTATAAAAGCTGCATAATAATAAATTATTTCTATCAATATCAAGAGGCAGTTATCTAGTCAAACCCAGGTGTGCGTGTGTATATAATATTTCTTATTTTATGCTGCTAATATCAAGATAATAATAGTAATGAGTCATGCCATGCCACACAGTAGTGCCCCCATTTCAAATTATGCCACAGTAATGCTCCCAGTTCATATTATGCCACAGTAATGCCCCTCTTCATCACACTGTGCCATGCTGCTTTTGCCCCCTTCACACTCTGCCATGCTGGTTTTACCCCTCTTTACACTCTGCCATGCTGCTTTTGCCCCTCAAAACATTCTGCCATGCTGCCTTTGCTCCCTTTCACACTCTGTCATGCTTCTTTTGCCCTTCTTCACACTGTGCCATGCTGTTTTTGCCCCTCTTCACACTCTGCCATGCTGCCTTTGCTTCTTCTTGCTTCCGTTCTTTCACTTTTCTATTGGCTTATTTCTTCTCTTCTCGCTTGTCGACTCCTCTCTGCGCCACTCCTCATTGAACGTCGGGCATGATGACACTACGCCCGACATTCAGTGTGGACGGAGCAGGGATCAGGATTGCCGACGTCGCGAACAGGTGAGTATTTTTTTTTTGTTTTAAAGGACCCTATTCCCCCCACCAACACACCAACAAAGAGGGTGGACTCAGTCTTGTAGTCACAGGTTCGCCGAACTGAGCCTAAAATTAGGTATCGGTTCCTGCGAACCTGTGAGAACCGACTGAATCCCACCACTGATTACATGTGTCTGGACTGCTAAGGGGTGCAAGAATTAATAACATGAGTGATGGAATAAACAGTGGTATAATAATGAATGTTGATGTGTCAATTAATAAATATGATTAAGGTAAAATTTATAACTAATTGAATAAATAAAAGATCAGTGAAGGATACAGTGAGGTAGGGTAGCATGATTAATAGAAGTAGGAAATGGCTGAAAACTGGGTGTCTCTTCTGAGCATGCATGGGCCATGCGCACACATGCTCATAAGAACAGAGCTGGGGACTCAGAAAGGTGAACTGGCATCACCGGGCCCTCCCAGTATATTTTGCAGGGGGGCCATTAAATATCCCAACATAGGCTCTGATGAAAACATACACTAACCTTTAGAAAGTATACAGAAGTTATAGTACTGAGAAGACAACAGATTTTGGACACTATAGTGCCTGGAAGTGAGGAGGGCCTGACAATGACTGTCCACCCTTCCAAGGCCCCCACACTGCTCTTCAGAGCATGGTCTGGTGCACAGGAAATGAAGCCCCAAACAGCTTCAGTAGGGTTGATCATCATTGTCGAGTCTTCTCCCAAATTTTGTTGTGTGTGTCATTAATGCCATGTTCCACCCCTGCCAAATTGGACAAGATTTTCAATTCAATTCTCAGGCTATGAACTTCAAATCACATGAGGGCCTAATAACAGATAAAGGTCTGGTGAATGTCGATTGAATTATTATCATGATAGCAGATATCACTGGCAATATTGCCATGTGTGGCCAGCTTAGTAAACTCCCAGGGCTACAGGATTAAAAATGTAAAGGTCACCCCTTCCTAATTATATGACAATGATAAGAAACAAATATTATCTTATAGTATATGTGGAAAGGAAGTTAAAGCAACATTTTGTTTTTTCTACTTAACACAGTATATAGGCAATAACACAGTGAGGCTGAAAAAGACACAACCATGTTAAAGCCTTTATAAATGTTAAATGTGTTGCTCCAGAGGAAGACAAAATAAATCTCCCAGAAGTATCTGTCAATTTAACCTCAGAGGGAAAAAAATCCTTCCTGACCATATACATGTAATCAGATCAGTTCTCTGGATCAATCACCGAACTGCTTAATTTGCTCATTATAACTATTGATACCATTTCTTATAACAAAGGCATCTAATCTGCTTTTAAATCTATTACGTGATTATGTCATTACTAACTCTTTCGGCAGTATAACAACCCTCACAGTGAAAAACTCTTTCATTGTCTGTACTGAAAATATTGTTTCTCTAGATAATGTACAATATTACACAATTAAGAATTAAACACGCATACTTAAATGGCAATTGATATCTCTGTTAATATACAATGTTGAACCCATGTGGGGGTGGTAATTAAAATACAAGAACTCAGTTTTGACATTACACATGTCTTAATGTACACAGTGTGCCAGAATAATAGCAAGTGCTATCCAATGGTTAACTAATTAATTTGAAGATGATGATTAATTTTCCCTGTAGCCATCCTGCTTGCCTTTGAAATCCTAGCTTATAATTACAGTATTTTAAGATATACTGTATTTAAACCTTACAAATAAAAATAGTTAAAAATTCCATCTGACAACCCTTCATCTCCTTGCAAAGAAGAAAAAAAAATCAATTCAATAAAGATGTTAGCATGAATTTCTTTGTATTGATTTATGAAGAAGTTCAGAAATGCCTTAATCTCTTGCAAAAGACCAGATAATATGTGGAAATTGACTCATTGGCCCAGTTGTGAAATAGTAGTTGTTTAGCTGTCAAATTGCTGTTATATCTCATCTTTTAAAAAACAGGTATTTAAGGAATGTTGCTGCCTTCTATTCATGCAGTATTAATATACTAGACAAAATGACAGATTTATGACAAGTAAAGGCAATAAGACATATATGAGATTATATACATTTCCTACAAGGTAGGCTTGATACTGAGATAACAATATATTTTTTCCTAAACTAATGTACTGGCTTACTATTTTTTTCTCTCAGAATTAAAATATTGAATTATACACAGTCAGTCTCATTACAGAACCTTTAAAGTTTATTAAAGTATATTGACCATGTACACACCTCAAGATTTAGGTTCAATTGCCTCTCTCATGCTGAAGTATTAAATTAAGATGTGATGCCTTGCTGTGTCTCTCATGGACTCCAACTGAGCTACAGGTAGCAAAAGTCTCCTTCAATTAGGCATAATCATCACTCACAGTCAATAATTGTGCTAAAGGCTGCTTTCAAATCTGTGAGGGATTCACATTTAATGTACTGATTCAGCTTGTCTGAGCCAAATTCACTGTGTACTGAAACCAAAGCAATTTAGTTCTTGCCTACGGCCCTTTTGGCAGTTCATCTAGTACTGAGCGTTGTAAGGACTGTGAGATACAATTTAATCTGAGACATCTGTGCATAGACAGGACCCTTTCCGTAACAGATATACACTTAACTGCAGTTGTATTTGAAGAACCTGCCCTTATCTCTCCTGGTGAAAAATAAAGCATTTAACAAAGCTCTTGTCTGTCCTTTCCTTGTTGATATGGGTAAATAAGTTTTCAGCCTAAGTGTATAAGGATCTCTGAAACTGTGGATTTGTGATTCTTGCATTATCCAGACATAATAATCGTCAACAAAGCATTATTATTTAGATACTATGATACAATCATTTGTTCATTTTAGCAAATTCATAGATGTATAAATTTCTGGGCTAGTATAATCTAAAGCTTAAAGTGGACCTAAATCTAATAAAAATTAAATATTTTGATATTTTTAGTGCAGGGTGAATTGTGGTGACTTTTTTTTAGGATGTCATAACATCTGTTTACTCTGAAAAACATTTCTGAATGGTTCACTTTGAATTTTCTAGAGATAAGCTAATTTTTTAAAATTCAATTTATGACAGATTAGGCTAATATAATTACAAAATGTGAAAATCTATTAAATAGTTTGGTATATTAATATGTATATTAATATAATTCGAACCACAGCTACTTTAGTATTTATTTGAATCAAAGTGAGGTGTTTATAGAACAAACGGACCATATTTGGAGATATTTAGTTTAAACAAAGTGCAAGACGACCAAGACGTGGTGCAAAAAATCAGCTTTGGTCCCTATTTGTGTGGCTAGATTTCTGCCATGGCACACACTTTTGTGAATAGCACAAAGACAGCTTGTGTGGAATCAACACAGGCTGAT